>NW_022321794.1:0-34709 GCF_002776525.5 Piliocolobus tephrosceles | reverse complement strand
GCATACGATAACAGCAATGCTTATTATTACCTTAGTGCTATCAACATCGGCAGGACACAACTTTTCTTTCTAACTCTCTAATTTAGCACACCTCTAAAAATAATACAACTAGAAATACAACTCCCTGAAAAATTCTATGGTTCATAGATGTTCCACTTAAATTATTTTCAGATAACTTTAAGTCTTTTCAAAATCCATTTTCTCACAATGAGCTACCAGTACACTCCCCCGCCAAATGGCTAAAATTAAAAAGACTGACAACATCAAATATTTTCAAGGATATGGACTGTTAACTTTCATACACTGTAGTTGGTAGTATAAAATGGTACAACTGCTTTGAAAAAGGACCTGTGAGTTTCTTATAAAACTGGGACTGTATCTACCCAATGACCCTGCAGTTCTGCAACTTTCCATTTACCAAAGAGAAGGAAAACATATCTGTAAAAGACTTTTACAAGAATACTCATAGCAGACCTGTTTATTCTAGCAAAAGCTAGAAACAGATCATGTGTTCACTAGTAAGAGGATAAGCAAACTGTGGAATATTTATATAAATGAATATTTATCAGTAATAAAAAGGAACAAATCATTGATACGTGCAATATATGGATAAATCTCAAAAATATTATGCTGAGTGAAAGAAGCATTACACAGAAGAGTACTTACAATATGATTCCATTTATATGAAGTTCAAGAAAAGGTGAAACCTATTGTTTATAAAAAAGGAGACTTCTGGTTTTCTACTGGCATGTGAGAAGTTTAGAAGATGCCCCTTTATCCTAACAACAAGTAAAAAGCTGAACAAACTGAAAAAATCAGCAACTCTTCTTATATCCATAAGAGAAATGAGGTCACTGCCCCCCAAATTGGAAACACAGGTAGGCAAATGCAGAGAATTTCAACTTATAGGCATGGAAAGCGCCACTGGAACCAGGGCCAGCATAGGAAATCCTGAATTGTAATTGATAAATTGTTCGAGTTTCAGTGCGGACAACTCCGAGAATTATAAACCTTATAGGGTACCATTCAAAGGGAGATTCCACACTTTTGTGGGTTTTTATCTCTAATAGCTCTGCCTAGTTTTCATAGTGTATATGGGAGAAAAACCTCCTAGTGCTTTTGTCAGGCAGAGAAGAAAAGGAGTCACTTTGAAAAATGCCAGGGCATTCTGTTCTTCCTAATAAGATCTGCCCTCAGAAGAAACCATTTAACCAGAGCCTAACATGGGGTTTTATAAGAGCCTAACTGACCTGGGGAAAGGAAAATACTCAATTCCTGTCCCAAACTATATTTTGTTTATAAGAAACCCATTTTACATATAAAGATACAAATAGATTAAATGGTCATAGAAAGACAAACCATGCTAACACTAATCAAAGGAAAGTGGAAATCAATATGTTAATTTTGAGCAGAGCAGATTTTAGAGAAAGGAAAGTTATCAGGGATGAAATGAGTCATTACATAATAGTAAAGGGATAAATTCTCCAAGAAGACATAATGATCCTTAATGCACAGGCACTCAACAATAGAGTATCAAACTACATAAGATAAACACTGATAGAACTTCAAATAGAAATAGATGAATCCAGTATTGTAATTGGAGTCTTTAATACCCTTCCATCTGAAATAAACAGAGCTAGCAGGCAAAAATTTAGTAAGAACATAGTCGAAGTAAAAATGCCGTCAATCAACTGAATATAATTGACACATATAGACTACTTCATCCAACAACAGCAGAATATACTTCTTGTCAAGTTCACGTAAAATATTTACCAAGATGGAAAATATTCTGGGCCATAAAACAAACTTTAACAAATTTAAAAGAATGAAAATCATACAATCAATATCTGCTCTCAGAACACAGTAGAATTAAACTAGAAATCAATAACAGAAAGATAACAGGAAAACTGAAAGTACATGGAGAATAAACAACATCTAAATAACACGAGTCAAAAAATCAGTCTCAAGAGAAATTTAAAAATATTTTTAACTAAATAAAAATAAAAACACAACTTGTCAAAATTTGTGGGTTGCGGTGAAAGCAGTGCTTAGAGGGAAATTTGCAGCATTGAATGCATATGTTAGAAAAGAAGAAAGACCTAAAATTAATAAAAGCTTCCACTTTAGGGAAACAGAAAAGGGAAATAAAATTAAAGCCAAATTAAGCAGAAGAAAGGAAATAATAACAATAAGAGCAGAAATCCATGGAATAGAAAACAAGAAATTAAAAGAGAAAATCAACCAAACCAAAAACTTTTTCTTTGTAAAGATCAATAAGATTGAAAGCCTGTAACCAGGCTAACTATGGAAAAAAGACAAAGGACACACATAGCAAATACAAGAAATAAAAGAGGAGACATCACTACAATCCCATGGACATTAAAAGAATAACAACAGAGGAGGGCAGAGCAAGATGGCCGAATAGGAACAGCTCCAGTCTCCAGTTCCCAGCACAAGCGACACAGAAGACGGATGATTTCTGCATTTTCAACTGAGGTACCAGGTTCATCTCACTAGGGAGTGCCGGACAATTGGTGCTGGTCAGCTGCTGCAGCCCGACCAGCGAGAGCTGAAGAAGGGCGAGGCATCGCCTCACCTGGGAAGTGCAAGGGGGAAGGGAATCCCTTTTCCTAGCCAGGGGAACTGAGACACACAACACCTGGAAAATCGGGTGCAGACCGACACCCCACACCTCACACGACAGGGTACACCCCTGAGACGAAGCTTCCAAAGCAAAAATCAGACAGGTACACGTGCTGTTCAGCAATATTCTATCTTCTGCAGCCTCTGCTGCTGATACCCAGGCAAACAGTGTCTGGAGTGGACCTCAAGCAATCTCCAACAGACCTCCAGCTGAGGGTTCTGACTGTTAGAAGGAAAAACTAACAAACAGGAAGGACACCCATACCAAAACCCCATCAGTACGTCACCATCATCAAAGACCAAAGGCAGATAAAACCACAAAGATGGGGAAAAAGCAGGGCAGAAAAGCTGGAAATTCAAAAAATAAGAGCACATCTGCCCCTCCAAAGGAACGCAGCTCATTGCCAGCAATGGATCAAAGCTGGGTGGAGAAAGACTTTGACGAGTTGAGAGAAGAAGGCTTCAGTCCATCAAACTTCTCAGAGCTAAAAGAGGAATTACATACCCAGCGAAAAGAAACTAAAAATCTTGAAAAAAGAATGGAAGAATGGATAACTAGAATAATCAATGCAGAAAAGGCCATAAACGAACTGACAGAGATAAAAACCATGACATGAGAAATATGTGACAAATGCACAAGCTTCAGTAACTGACTCGATCAACTGGAAGAAAGAGTATCAGCGATTGAGGATCAAATGAATGAAATGAAGCGAGAAGAGAAGTCTAAAGAAAAAAAGAGGAAAAAGAAATGAACAAAGCCTTCAAGAAGTATGAGATTATGTGAAAAGACCAAATCTACGTCTGATTGGGGTGCCTGAAAGTGAGGGGGAAAATGGAACCAAGTTGGAAAACACTCTTCAGGATATCATCCAGGAGAACTTCCCCAACCTAGTAGGGCAGGCCAACATTCAAATTCAGGAAATACAGAGAATGCCACAAAGATACTCCTTGAGAAGAGCAACTCCAAGACACAGAATTGTCAGATTCACTAAAGTTGAAATGAAGGAAAAAATCTTAAGGGCAGCCAGAGAGAAAGGTCGGGTTACCCACAAAGGGAAGCACTTCAGACTAACAGCAGATCTCTTGGCAGAAACTCTACAAGCCAGAAGAGAGTGGGGGCCAATATTCAACATTCTTAAAGAAAAGAATTTTCAACCCAGAATTTCACATCCAGCCAAACTAAGTTTCATAAGTGAAGGAGAAATAAAATCCTTTACAGACAAGCAAATGCTTAGAGATTTTGTCATCACCAGGCCTGCCCTACAAGAGACCCTGAAGGAAGCACTAAACATGGAAAGGAACAACCGGTATCAGCCATTACAAAAACTTGCCAAAATGTAAAGACCATCGATGCTAGCAAGAAACTGCATCAACTAACGAGCAAAATAACCAGCTAATATCATAATGACAGGATCAAGTTCACACATAACAATATTAGCCTTAAATGTAAATGGACTAAATGGTCCAATTAAAAGACACAGACTGGCAAATTGGATAAAGAGTCAAGACCCATCAGTTTGCTGTATTCAGGAGACCCATCTCACATGCAGAGACACACATAGGCTCAAAATAAAGGGATGGAGGAAGAGCTGCCAAGCAAATGGAGAACAAAAAAAGGCAGGGATTTTAATCCTAGCCTCTGATAAAACAGACTTTAAACCATCAAAGATCAAAAGAGACAAAGAAGGCCATTACATAATGGTAAAGGGATCAATCCAACAGGAAGAGCTAACTATCCTAAATATATATGCACCCAATACAGGAGCACCCAGATTCATAAAGCAAGTCCTTAGAGACTTACAAAGAGACTTAGACTCCCATACAATAATAATGGGAGACTTCAACACCCCACTGTCAACATTAGACAGATCAACGAGACAGAAAGTTAACAAGGATATCCAGGAATTGAACTCACCTCTGCAGCAAGCATACCTAATAGACATCTATAGAACTCTCCACCCCAAATCAATAGAATATACATTCTTCTCAGCACCACATCACACTTATTCCAAAATTGACCACATAATTGGAAGTAAAGCACTCCTCAGCAAATGTACACGAACAGAAATTATAACAAACTGTCTCTCAGACCACAGTGCAATCAAACTAGAACTCAGGACTAAGAAACTCAATCAGCTCAAGCCTGTAATCCCAGCACTTTGGGAGGCCGAGACGGGTGGATCACGAGGTCAGGAGTTCGAGACCATCCTGGCTAACACGGTGAAACCCCGTCTCTACTAAAAAATACAAAAAACTAGCCGGGCGAGGTGGCGGGCGCCTGTAGTCCCAGCTACTCTGGAGGCTGAGGCAGGAGAATGGCGTAAACCCGGGAGGCGGAGCTTGCAGTGAGCTGAGATCTGGCCACTGCACTCCAGCCTGGGCGACAGAGCGAGACTCCGTCTCCAAAAAAAAAAAAAAAAAAAAAAAAAAAAAAAAAGAAACTCAATCAAAACTGCTCAACTACATGGAAACTGAACAACCTGCTCCTGAATGACTACTGGGTAAATAACGAAATGAAAGCAGAAATAAAGATGTTCTTTGAAACCAATGAGAACAAAGGTACAGCATACCAGAATCTCTGGGACACATTTAAAGCAGTGTGTAGAGGGAAATTTATAGCACTAAATGCCCACAAGAGAAAGCTGGAAAGATCTAAAATTGACACTCTAACATCATAATTAAAAGAACTAGAGAAGCAAGAGCAAACACATTCAAAAGCTAGCAGAAGGCAAGAAATAACTAAGATCAGAGCAGAACTGAAGGAGATAGAGACACAAAAAACCCTCCAAAAAATCAATGAATCCAGGAGTTGGTTTTTTGAAAGGATCAACAAAATTGATAGACCACTAGCAAGAGTAATAAAGAAGAAAAGAGAGAAGAATCAAATAGACGCAATAAAAAGTGATAAAGGGGATATCACCACCAACCCTACAGAAATACAAACTACCATCAGAGAATACTATAAACACCTCTATGCAAATAAACTAGAAAATCTAGAAGAAATGGATAATTTCCTGGACACTTACACTCTTCCAAGACTAAACCAGGAAGAAGTTGAATCACTGAATAGACCAATAGCAGGCTCTGAAATTGAGGCAATAATTAATAGCCTACCAACCAAAACAAGTCCAGGATCAGATGGATTCACAGCTGAATTCTCCCATAGGTACAAGGAGCTGGTCCCATACTTTCTGAAACTATTCCAATCAACAGAAAAAGAGGGAATCCTCCCTAACTCATTTTATGAGGCCAACATCTTCCTGATACCAAAGCCTGGCAGAGACACAACAAAAAAAGAGAATTTTAGACCAATATCCCTGATGAACATCGATGCAAAAATCCTCAACAAAATACTGGCAAACTGAATCCAGCAGCACATCAAAAAGCTTATCCACCATGATCAAGTGGGCTACATCCCTGGGATGCAAGGCTGGTTCAACATACGCAAATCAATAAACATAATCCAGCATATAAACAGAACCAAAGACAAAAACCACATGATTATCTCAATAGATGCAGAAAAGGCCTTTGACAAAATTCAACAGCCCTTTATGCTAAAAACTCTCAATAAACTAGGTATTGTTGGAACGTACCTCAAAATAATAAGAGCTATTTATGACAATCATACTGAATGGGCAAAAACTGGAAGCATTCCCTTTGAAAACTGGCATAAGACACGGATGCCCTCTCTCACCACTCCTATTCAACATAGTGTTGGAAGTTCTGGCTAGGGCAGTCAGGCAAGAGAAAGAAAGGGTATTCAGTTAGGAAAAGGAGAAGTCAAATTGTCCTTGTTTGCAGATGACATGATTGTATATTTAGAAAACCCCATCATCTCAGCCCAAAATCTCCTTAAGCTGATAAGCAACTTCAGCAAAGTCTCAGAATACAAAATTAATGTGCAAAAATCACAAGCATTCTTATACACCAGTAACAGTCAAACAGAGAGCCAAATCATGAATGAACTTCCATTCACAATTGCTTCAAAGAGAATAAAATACCTAGGAATCCAACTTACAAGGGATGTAAAGGACCTCTTCAAGAGAACTACAAACCACTGCTCAGTGAAATAAAAGAGGACACAAACAAATGGAAGAACATACCATGCTCATAGATAGGAAGAATCAATATCATGAAAATGGCCATACTGCCCAAGGTAATTTATAGATTCAATGCCATCCCCATCAAGCTACCAATGAGTTTCTTCACAGAATTGGAAAAAACTGCTTTAAAATTCATATAGAACCAAAAAAGAGCCCACATTGCCAAGACAATCCTAAGTCAAAAGAACAAAGCTGGAGGCATCACGCTACCTGACTTCAAACTCTACTACAAGGCTACAGTAACCAAAACAGCATGGAACTGATAGCAAACAGAGATGTAGACCAATGGAACAGAATAGAGCCCTCAGACATAATGCCACACATCTACAGCCATCTGATCTTTGACAAACCTGAGAAAAACAAGAAATGGGGAAAGGATTCCCTATTTAATAAATGGTACTGGGAAAATTGGCTAGCTGTAAGTAGAAAGCTGAAACTGGATCCTTTCCTTACTCCTTATACGAAAATTAATTCAAGAAGGATTAGAGACTTAAATGTTAGACCTAATACCATAAAAACTCAGAAGAAAACCTAGGTAATACCATTCAGGACATAGGCATGGGCAAGGACTTCATGTCTAAAACACCAAAAGCAACAGCAACAAAAGCCAAAATTGACAAATGGCATCTAATTAAACTAAAGAGCTTCTGCACAACAAAGGAAACTACCATCAGAGTGAACAGGCAACCTACAGAATGGGAGAAAATTTTTGCAATCTACTCATCTGATAAAGGGCTAATATCCAGAACCTACAAAGAACTCAAACAAATTTACAAGAAAAAAAACAAACAACCCCATCAAAAAGTGGGCAAAGGATATGAAGAGACATTTCTCAAAAGAAGACATTCATACAGCCAACAGACACATGAAAAAATGCTCATCATCACTGGTCATCAGAAAAATGCAAATCAAAACCAAAATGAGATGCCATCTCACACCAGTTAGAATGGCAGTCATTAAAAAGTCAGGCAGCAGCAGGTGCTGGAGAGGATGTGGAGAAATAGGAACAGTTTTACACTGTTGGTGGGATTGTAAATTATTTCAACCATTATGGAAAACAGTATGGTGATTCCTCAAGGATCTAGAACTGCAAGTACCATATGACCCAGCCATCCCATTACTGGGTATATACCCAAAGGATTATAAATCATGCTGCTATAAAGACACATGCACATATATGTTTATTGTGGCACTATTCACAATAGCAAAGACTTGGAATCAACCCAAATGTCCATCAGAGATAGACTGGATTAAGAAAATGTGGCACATATACACCATGGAATACTATGCAGCCATAAAAAAGGATGAGTTTGTGTCCTTTGTAGGGACATGGATGTAGCTGGAAACCATCATTCTCAGCAAACTCTCACAAGAACAGAAAACCAAACACCACATGTTCTCACTCATAGCTGGGAACTGAACAATGAGATCACTTGGACTCGGGAAGGGGAACATCACACACTGGGGCCTATTATGGGGAGCGGGGAAGGGGAGGGATTGCATTGGGAGTTATACCTGATGTAAATGACAAGTTGATGGGTGCTGACGAGTTGATGGGTGCAGCACACCAACATGGCACAAGTATACCTATGTAACAAACTTACACATTGTGCACATGTACCCTAGAACTTAAAGTATATATATATATAAAAAGAATAACAACAGAATACTAGGAAGAATTCTGTGCCTACAAATTTGATAGCCTAGATGAAATGGACCAATTCCATGAAAGACACAAATTGTCAAAACCAACACAAGAAGACACACTAGATCCAAATAGGCCTATATTTGTTAAAGAAATTGAATCAACAATTAACAACCTTTCAAAACAGAAGGGACCAGGCCTGGATGGATTCACTGGTGAATTCTACAATTTAAGGAATAAATTATAACACTTTCTCTACAATCTTTTTCAGAAGATAGAAGCACAGGATATACTTCCCAACATTTTATGAAGTCAGCATTACCCTAACACCAAAATTAGACAAAGAGATTGCAAGAAAACTATAGACCAATGTCACCCATGAACAGGATGAGATGCAAAAATCCTCAGCAAAATATTAGCAAACATAACCCAACAATGTTTAAAAGGAATCATACACCACAATCAAGTGAGATTTATCCTAAGTATGCAAAGCTGATTTAACATTCCAAAATCAAATAACATAATCCATCACATCAGCTGGCTAAAGAAGCAAAATTACATGATCATATTAATAGATACAGAAAAAGCATTTGACAAAATCCAACATCTATTAAGGATAAAAACTCTCAGCTACGAATAGAGAGAAACTTCCTCAATTTGAGAAAGAATATCCATGAAAAACCTACAAATAACATGACACTTAATGGTGAGAATCTAGAAGACTTCTCACTAAGATCAGGAACACAACAAGGGTGTCCCTTTTCACCATTCTCTTTCAACATCATATTAGAAGTCCTAGCTAATGCCATAAGAAAAGAAAGACAACAAAAGGCAAACTGATTGGGAAGAAAGAAATAACTGTCTTTGTTTGGAGATTATGTAATAATCTATGTAGAAAATCTAAAAGAATTGACAAAACATCTTCTGGAACTAAGAATTATAGCCAGATTGCAGGATCTAAGTTAATATATGAAGTGAATTGCTTTCCTATGTACCAGCAGTGAACAAATAGAATTTGAAATTGAAAACACAATATCATGTAGCACACCTAAAAATACTTAGGTATAAATCTGACAAAAATATAACAAAATCTATATAAGAAAAACAATAAAACCCTGAGGAAAGAAATCAAAGAGTAAATAAATGAAGAGATACTTCATGTTCATGGCTAGGAAGACTCAATGCTGTCAAGATATCAGATCTTCCTAATATGATCTACAGATTCAATGCAATCCCAACCAAAATCCCAGCAAGTTATTTTGTGGATATTGACGAATGAATTCTAACATTTATATGGCGAGGCAGAAGACCCAGAATAGCCAACACAATGTTGATGGATAACAAAGCTGAAGTACTGACACTTCTCAACTTCCAGTCTTACTATAATGCTACAGTAATCAAGACAGTATGGTATTGGTGAAAGATTAGACAGATCAATGAAACAGAATAGAAAGCCCAGAAATGGACCCATATACATATACTCAACTGATCTTTGGAAAAGGCAAAGCAATGGAGAAAAGATAGTCTTTTTGACAAAAGATGCTAGAACAACTGGACATTCACCTGCAAAAAAAGTGATTCTAGACCCAGACTTTATACTCTTCACAAAAAATTTAACTCAAAATAGATACAGACCTAAATGTAAAATTCACAACTATAAAGCTTCATGTTATGGTTTAAATGTTTGCTCCCTCCAAACCTCAAGTTGAAATTTAGTCCCCAGTGTGGAATACTGGGAAGGGCTCTGGGTGGGACATGGTTGGGCCATGGGGGTGGATCCCTCATGAATGGTTTGATGCCATTCTTAAGGTAGTAAGTGAGTTCTCACTCTTGCAGGACCAAACCAATTCTGGGGGTATGCACTAGTTCCTGGGAGAGTGGGTTGTTACAGAGTCAGGGTGTGCATCAGGCATGATCACTCTTTGTACCTGCATGCTTCCCCTTTGACTTTTTCTGCCATGTTTTGATGCAACACAAAAGCCCTCACCAGAAGCCAAGGAGATGCCCACATCATCTTTCCTGTATGATCTGCAGAACCCTGGGCTAACTAAACCTCTTTTAAAATTACCCAGGCCCAGATATTCCTTTATAGCAACATAAAACAGACCAAGACACTCCTAGAAGATAGCATAAGAAAAAATATAGATGACCTTGGGTTTGGCAATGACATTTTAGCTGTGACAGCAAAGACATGGTTTACAAAAGAAAGAATTTATGAGTTAGATTTTACTAAATTAACAATTTCTGCTCTGTGAAATCAAGACAATGAGATACCACTACACACCTATTGGCACAGTCAAGTTCAGAACGCAGGCAATACTAAATGCTGTTGAGGATGTGGAGCAACAAAAACTCTCATTTATTCCTGGTGGGAATGCAACATGGTACAGCCACGTTGGAAGCCCACTAGGCAGTTTTTACAAAACTAAACATACTCTTAGCATTTGACCCAGCAATTGTGCTCCTTGACTTTTACTCAAATGAGTTGAAAACACACATTCACACAAAAATGTACACATGGATGTTTATAGCAGCTTTATTCCTAATTGCAACCAAGGTGTCTTTCAGTAGGTGAATGAATGAAAAAACTGTGTTACATCCAGATAATGAAATACTATTCAGTGTTAACAAAAATGAGCTCTTACACTACGAAAAGATATGAAGGAATCTTAAAAGTGTATTACTAAGTGAAAGGAGCCAATGTGAAAAGGCTACGTACTTTGTGATTTCAACTATATGGCATTGTGGAAAAGGCAAAACTATGGAGACAGTAAAAAGGTCAGAGGTTGGTAGTAGGGATGGGCGAATAGGCAGAGCACAGAGGATTATGTTCCACATATTTACAGCAGTGAAACTACTTTGCATGAAACTGCACTGGTAGATACAAGTCCTTATGCATTCATCAAAACCCATAAATGTACAGCACCAAAATCGAACCCTAATGTAAGCCATAGTCTTTGAGTAATAGTGATATATCAGTGCAAGTTCATGAATTGTAGCAAATGTACTTCTCTGGTGGGAGATATTGATAATGGAGGTGGCTATACATGTGTGGGGGCAGAGGGTATATGGGAAATCTCTGTACCTTCCTCTGAATTTTATTGTGAACCCAAAAGTGCTCTAAAAAATAAAGTCTATTAAAGAAGTAAAATAGTGTTAGCCTCTCAGGGGATAGGGCTAAAGTCTGAATGGGAATGTGATTGAGGAACTTTTTGGGCTGATAGCAATGTTTAAAGCCTTGATAAGGACTTTGATCATGTAAGTACTGTATGTATATGCCTTCGTAAAAACCCAGTGAGAATGTTCACATAGAATTTGTGCATTTCATTGTATATAACTTTTACCTCAAAAGAAAAGAAAACTGGAAACAAATGTTGAACTCTAGTTAATGATATTCATACTGAGTTTTTTAGGGGGAAAGTGTACAGATGTCTGCATTTAATTTAAAATGCATCAAAAAATAACATGGATTGGTGGATGGCAATCGAGATTGGATAGATAAGTACACATATGATAAAATAAAAATTGTAAAATATTTAGTAGTGAGTGTATGGGAGTTCATGAAAATATTCTTCTGTATGTTGGAAAGTTTTTGTCATGTTGGGGATAAAAAAGAGTTCCTTAAACAAGTACTAGTCTTCTAAATAAAGAGATAATTATAATGGTCATATTGGAAGCCTAAAATGTATGCATTGTTTTAAGGAATGTACTTTTGGGTTTGTTATTAGGTCTTAAGTTTGTAAGCCCTGACTTGACATAACAAGTCATTATAAATCACAATGCAATGTGATTTAGTGAAAGAATGGCAGTTCAAAACCTTGCCTTCTAGTGCTGCTAGATAAGCTTTTGCCACTTAGGTACTTAGGTAGTCATCATCAACCACATTTGACAAATGAGGAGACTGATGATCAGAAAGGTTAATTTATTTGCCTATAGTTGCAGAACTAGGGAGTAGCAGAGGTGGGACTTGAACCTAGCTTGCCTTGTTCCCAAGTTCATAAACTCCTGTCACTTAAGGCTGCTAGGAAGAGAGATGTCTTATAGGGGATTTAGAATCCAAAATGTTTTTCCCTGAGAAACTATATTATCAAAGGTAATTGACTATAATGGAAAGTATGCCTTTATCCCTGTAACTTTGCAATTTGGAACTGAGTGGGAAGCTTTCCTAGGAATCTAACCTTTTTGAATAACATTATTTTGAGGCAATTCAGTGTCCCATGATATCAGTTCATGACTACAAATTTATTAGACAAGATTTTGTAAGTAGAGGTCATCTGTAATAGTCATATCTGATGCTTGTATATGTGGCTTTGCTATTTGCAAAGTGTTATCTGTATTCTTCTTTGAGTCTACAGCCATCCTGTGACAGGAAAAACAAGGACAGGATTGGTATTTCCATTTGATAAATGCCGAGGAGATTGAGAGAGAAAGATCCAGAAGTTCGCCTAATCTCACAGAGTTGGGCTAAGGACAGAGTCATATTGAAACTCCAAGGCCCTTGACACCTTGTTCAACATGGCTCATACCTCACCTGCTTTTTTACCCACTTTGGCTCCAGACCCCTAAGTCCAGGTTAATTTACATGTGAAACCTGCAAGTTCTTGGTAGATGACCAATATATAATGTGTAGCTAATGAGATAAAGTATAGTTTCACTTATGTTACAAAAGAGAGGGAACTCTCAAGGGTATCATAATAATCGGGCCTTTCTCAGTGGAACTCATAGAGTTTTATAGATGTCAGGAAACAATCCATCGTCACAATGGACCAGTATGCCTGGGAACTCCCATCGTCCTAGCCATTCTATGGAGAAGGAAAGAACATTAAGTGATTTGGCCCAGGGTCACTGGCACCCAGGCCGTCAATCACAGTCTCAGTGGCAGAGCAAGGAATGGAACTGTGACTCTTGGGTAACCACCCATGGGAACATGCTTTAGCTATCACGTCGTGTAATGTATTTTTAAATACCCCAAAGAGCTCTTGTGGAGAAGCAGAAATGGACCTCCCATATGACAGCCTTGAGACTCTTCAGCTAGCCCCTGTCCAAGGTCAAAAGGAAATCAGGGTAGGCCCAAGAGAAGCCCCAGACCTCTTTAAATCAAGCCTTTGCTCATCAACCTGTGAGCATTTGTATTTTTAAATCTGTGCTATAGTATCTTGTGGAATGGTCGCTTAAGAGAAATAATCTTGGGAGAGTGAGAAAGGGTATTTAGTCTAGCCTGCCATTAACTCAGTTTGTGTCCTTGGGTGAGTCATTTTCCATCTTTGGGCCTCAGTTTACTCCTCTGGAAAATGACAAAATTGGACCAGATGAGGGATATTCTTTGTAACTATGAAAGAAGAAAATCCTTATGAAGAGAACTTGTATTTTCTAGTCTCAAACTCTGTGACAGCGAGGTCTGTGCTGTGTTCTCAGTGGCCCCAGTATCTCGAGTCTAGTTTCTGACACATAAATGTGGCTTGATAAATGTTGAGAGAGTGAATAAAAATGGCACAGCCCCTTTGCTTAGGATGAGCAATGTTACCATAAATTCTCTACAAAGCGTGCATGTATTTCAAGTGTGACCCATTTCATGCTGGAAATGCTGGTTGTTAATCATCTTAGAGACCTGTCAGAATATAGTCAGTGGCTTGAAAAGGTTCTCATGACATAGAAGGCCAAGGCTTTTTCTCTGTTACCCCAGAGGTCTGAACAATGACTGATGTACAAAGTTAGAGAGTGACGGTGAAACCCAACACATACTTTTCTAATGGTGATAGGCACTTCATAGGTTAATTTTTGCAGTAAGGAGTGAAGATCTTGATAAGAGACAGAATGACCACTAGTTATTAGAAGAAACTGAACTTGATGACTTGGGTTTCCTTTTGAGCCCATTATTCTGTATTTATCAACCTGATTTTTATGTGGAAAGTGCACAGATATTCGCCTTAGAAGATATTGCTGTGTATTCTACTCTGAAACTTATTCATCAAGTGACTTTGAGTAAATCCAATACAAATACTATTAATAATAACTAATAAAATTTATGGTGATAATAATAATTACTGGCATTTACTGAGAGATCGTATATGTAAAGTACTTTGTTAACTTTTTAAAAAACCTTACATTCACTCATCTAATCCATTTGAAGGAGGATCAATTATTAATATCCATCAGACGAGTAAACCAATACACAGAAAATGTAACTTGACTGGGCATGGTGGCTCCACCTGTAATCCTAGCATTTTGGGAGACTGAAGTTGTTGGATCACTTGAGGTCAGGAGTCAGAAACCAGCCTGGCCAATATGGTGAAACCCCATCTCTACTAAAAAAAAACAAAATACAAAAAAATTTAGCCAAGCATGGTGGTAGGCGCCTATAATTCCAGCTACTTGGAAGGCTGAGGGAGGAGAATTGCTTGAACCCTGGAGGCAGAGGTTGCAGTGAGCCAAGATCGCGCCACTGCACTCCAGCCTGGGTGACAGAGCGAGACTCTGTCTCAAAACTAAATAAATAAAATGTAACTCATCCCAGGTCCCCCAGTGAGAAGCTAGTAGATTCAGGGTTCACCTTCATGTCTGTCTGACGCTGGAGTTGGAGTTCTTAATTAGTACAATTCTGTTCCTCAGTTTATTCACTTATAAAATTGAGATCATAGTATCTGATCATTCTTACTGGGTGGTTAATGTAAATCAAATGTTATAAGTTTCAAATTGTTTGTCTCTTCCATCTGATAGTCAGCTCCTTGATGTGCATGGTTCATCTGAATGTCCTTCAAAGAGGCTGATTCATAAACAGTGGTGCTCATTAACTGTTTGCTGAATACATACATGAATTAATGGGGAGAATAATAAGGAACTGTTTTATGAAGAGTCAAAGTGCTATACAAAGATTATTTACTTGTTTTTTGATGTTTAAAATTTGTATTCAGCCTTGTCTAACACATTTTGAACCTGTAAGGTGGGCATAGAAAAAAGGCTACTTGCTATTCCAATGGCTTTAATGCCCAAATGTTTGTTACAAGTTTTTCTTTCTAATTCTTCTCACTTCGCTTGGATTGTGTTTGACTTGCATTTGCATGAAATTTGGAAGTGAAAATTTCGGCCTGTGTTTGCACTTTCTTCATTTCTACTAATATTATATTTCATGTTCAGAAGGCATTTATTATTAATGCTATTTCTGGTAGAAGGAGAAACCGAAGTGTTTAACACTTAACAACCGACAAAGTCTTCATAAAGACCTTTTGAGGTTCTTGTTTCAGCCCTGTTATATCCATGACAATATTGAGACACAGACTCATTGCCTGCTTTTGTTCCTTCCTTCATTCATTCAGCATGGCTCAGGAACTGTAACAATTTCCAACCTGTGACTTCACTTCAGACTTAGTCTCTGCCCTAAAGGGATTTTGTGGAGGACAGCTTAGAGTTAAGTAAGGGAGCAATTTTTAGCTTGTGTAACAAATTGCTAATTGCCAGTAATAGATACAGGACTAAACCCTAACTGCAGCCTAAAGCTTGCCACTATTGATATCCCCAGATCACAGACACTGACATAGAGAGGTGTGCCCTGCCATACTGACGCAATCAATTTGGTGCTCCCACCTTTCTCACCAGCTGGCTCCTGGGCATTTGATCACATATGGCCAATCTGTTTAGATAATATACATAACACACATCCCTAGGATACATACTTTCTCCATTCTTATTTTCAAGCAAAATCATTTCCCACCTCTATTTGATATCAGCAGGAAATTCCTGGTTCAGCTCTTTTATACAAAACTGTCAGAAGCCCATAGACCTCCTTTCCTGTTCCATCTCTTTACAGACAGAAGAGTCAGCTTCAGGGTGCTGACTTACTTGACATGGAGCTATTCTAGGATTTCAGCCTAAGTCTCTAGTCTCTGTCCCCATTCTCTAAATTGTCTTCCCCCTTTCTGTCCGGACAGGCAGAAGGAAGGAAGGAAAAGGAGGAGGGAGGGAGGGAAGGAGGAAGAAAGGGAGGAAGAGAAGAAAGGAATAGAAAAGAAAGAGCTGTAGTCAAAAAGAGATTGAGAATGTAAAGATCAATCGGGTCTTTAAAACTTTTCAAATCTTTTATTATGCTTCTCAAAATCATATTCTTTCACAAGGGGTTGTCAGTTGTGCATTTTCCAACTTACCCATGGAACATTTTTTCGGGGAACAAACAGGAACATCTCGTAGGATGGAGGGTCCTCAGGGCAAAGTTACTCCAGATACTAGGCTCCCAAGCTGTGTACTCTGTTCAGCTTCCTTTTTCTCTATTTTAATTTCTCTTTCTCTCTTGTACAATGATTCCTAAACTTCCTTCTTCCCCTCCTTTCTTCTTTCCTTCCTTTCTTCCTTCTACACATCTGTCCTATCATTTCTTCCTCTTCCTTCCCTTCCTTTCCCTCCCTTCATTTTTCTTCCCCTCTTTTTCTACCTACTTAATGGCAGGCCTGTACTGGCTGCTGCAGAGACTGATAATTGAAACTGAGCCCACAACTTTGAAGAACTCATTGTGGTTTGCTTTCTAATGATGGGAGATAAAATGACACAGATGAACAAATATTGTCAGGAAGGGAATATTACCATTTAGAAGAATGAGGCAAGATGAGGGAATAAAGAGAAATGGGGTGCTATTTTGTAAAGGTGAGGAGAAAAAGGATAGGGTGACATTTAAGGAAGTGAGAGCCAGCCACATGATTTTATATGGGTAGTTCCTTTTAGGCTGAGGAAAGAGTGAATACGAAGGTAAGGGTGAGCTCAAGAAACACCACGGAGGGGAACGGTGTGACTGGAGCAGAAAGATCAAGAAGGGAGAAGTTAGGAGATGGGCTTAAGGCGATGGCTGTGGCCACCGCCATGGGGGTCCTTAGAGGCCATGGAGGGAATTTTGCTTTGTCACTGCATAAGATAAAAAGCTACTGGGCAGTTTTAAGCAGAGGATTTCCTGCTCTGACAGGTTTTTAAACAGTTTGGTTGGGCTGCTTTCTCGGTGGGGAAGAGACCAGTGGGAAGTCTGGTAGAGAGGTCCCCTGAGAGATGACAGTGGTTCAGCCCAGGATGGTGGCAGCAGAGGTGGCAAGAAGTGATCTGATTCTGGATCTAGGTCAAAAGTACAGCAGACAGGATTTGTTGGTTATTATGCAGAGAGAAAGAGGAGATGAAGACAGCTCTGAGGATTGGCCTTGTGGCATGGGCTGCCATTTACTGAGACAAGGAGAGGGATATGCTTCTGCTCCCCTGCAACTTAATGTCTAGTTAGGGAGTCAGCATCTTTATGGTGCTTATATTTCTGTGGCTATAAAAGGAACACATCCTCCTGGTAAAAACAATTAAAATAATATAAAAATGCATACAGTAAAAAGTTACTTGACTGATTTCCTTCCCAAGAGGCAAATACTGTTCCAATCTCCTCCATATTTTTCCAGCCACAGTCTGAGAATATACACATGTGTATGGGTTTACATATTATATTCACTTTTTTAATACAGTGGTCCAGACTATATGCCCTCTACCGCAGCCTCCTTTTTCCACTAAATAACATATCTTAGACATCAGACCACACCGGTACATATAGAAATACTGCATTTTCCTAGCAATGTAACAGTATATTCCATTCTATCACCATATTATGATGTATTTAATTAATTCCCAATGAACATCATTAAGGTTGTTTCCAGTATTCTTAAATTACTAATGATGTGGTAGTGAAAATGTCTTTGAACATACGTATTATACACATGTGGAAGTAGATCTGTAGAATAAATACCTAGAAGTAGAATTTGTGGCTCAGAAGGGATGGCTATATTTAAATGCTGGTAGATAGGGCCACTGTGTGCATCAAAAGGGTTGTGCCAATTTATAGTCCCAGCAACAATACAAAGTGGTACCTGTCAGGGGGAAAGCCTTTATGATAGCAGTGATACTAATGATGCCTTACACATATGCAGTGCTTTATAAATACCAAAATGGCTTGCTATCTATTATTTTATTTGGTCTCCAAAACAGCTCTAGGAAGTAGGTATTTTGTACATGAGGATGTGGAGCCTTGGAGAGATTAATAATTTGTCCAGCTGCTAAGTAGCGGATCTGGGATTTGAACCTGAGTCTCCAAGATGACAAAGCCTGACTCCAAGTCAGCTTGCTTGAGGACTGCTTGAACCCAGGAGTGCAAGACTAGCCTGGGCAACATGGCGAGACCCTGTTTCAAAAAATAAAACATTAGTCAGGTGTGGTGGTGCACACCTGTAGTCCTCAGCTACTTGGGAGACTGAGACAGGAGGTTTGTTTGGGCCCAGAAGGTCCACACTGCAGTGAGCCATGTTCGCACCACTGCAGTCCAGCTTGGGCAACAGAGTGAGACCCTGTTTCAAAAAAGGGGGAGCTTTTCCAAGCCCACACTTAGACTGCTGTCTCTCTTACAGAGCAGGCTCCCTGTTCCTGGAGGTACTCAAACATTAACTGAATAAGGCGTTGGCAAGAACACTGTTTAGGGCTGTATAGCTCCAGAGTGGGAGTCGGACTAAATGACCTTCAAAGTCCCTTTTTGCCTTACAATTCCACAAACTTAAGCTAGCTCACCTCTCTGCCTTAATAGCCACATCAATAAAATGAAAATAATACCACCTGCCTCTAACTACATTGGAATGTCATAAAGGTAAATCAGATAGTACACCTGAAGCACTTAGAGCAATTTAGGAAAAATAAACTCTATAAATCCAGGTTAGGTTGGGGAAGAGGATGGCCGTGTCCACCTGACTTCCCCTAGGCCTTTATTTGGAATAGTTTCCTTAAGTGGATTTGTTTTCCATATAAATCCAAGTACACACACGTGCACACATGCAGAACTACTTTGTAAAATCCATGCACATCATGTTGAGATTCACAGATTATATTATTTTATATTGGGTAAGGCTCCCCCTCATCTAACACCTAGCCTTGTCCGTAAACTCACCCTAAGCTTAGCCATCACAATACGTTTGTTTATTGTCTCCTGTAAACTTCACAACAATCCTGCCAGTTATACATTGTTTATCACTTCCTTTTTCAAATGAAGACAGTTCTATAGAGCTCAAAAAGATTGTTTGTCTCTTAGGGTCACAAAAATGTATAGGGCAGAGCGGGGATAGGAACCCAGGTGGTCTGAGAGTCTATGCCCTTTCTTTTTCCAAGGCTTAGCTCAGGGTTTACTTCTGGACTCTGGAAAGTCATCCCTGACTGCCTCCGACCCCAGTCTGTGTTTGGAAGGCCTTTCACCTGTTTCACAGGCACCTGTTTACCTGTCCTATGATCCTGTGTATGTATATGTAGAAACTTACATGTCCATATGCTCCAGTAAGCTGTGGAGTTCCTTGAGGATAGGGATGGTGGCTTCTTTATCTCTACATACCCAGTTATTAACACAGGGCCTAAGCCACAGTGCTGGGGAAAAAAAGAAACTGCCAGTTTTTGAGTGTCTGTCTGTGTTAGGCATGTTATGATTGTCTTCTCCTTAACCGTCCCAACAGCAGGTGGTTTCACCACACTTTCCCAGTGGAGGAAATGGAGACTCAGGGGGCATATTCCAGGGGCACATAGTGAATGGGAGGAGTCAGGATTCAAATTGAGGTCTGTCTTACTCCAAAGCCTGGGTTATTGCAAATATATTGCACCACCCCACCCCTATGAGGATAGCAGGAAGTATGAAACCCAATTTTTTTTTTTTTGGTAAATGCTATGATTTGGCTATAGTTTGTCCTGACAAAAACTCACATTGAAATGTGACCCCCAATGTGGTAGTATTGAGAAGTGGGTCCTAGTGGAGGTCTTTGTGTCTTAGGGACAGATCCTCTTGTGTGGCTTAGTGCTTTTCTCTTTTTTTGTTTTTTTGAGACCGAGTCTCGCTCTGTTGCCCAGGCTGGAGTGCAGTGGTGTAATCTCGGCTCACTACAAGCTCCGCCTCCAGGGTTCACGCCATTCTCCTGCCTCAGCCTCCCAAGTAGCTGGGACTACAGGTGCCCACCACCATGCCTGGCTAATTTTTTTGTATTTTTAGTAGAGACGGGTTTTCACCATGTTAGCCAGGATGGTCTCAATCTCCTGACCTTGTGATCTACCCGCCTCGGCCTCCCAAAGTGCTGGGATTACAGGCGTGAGCCACCAAGCCTGGCTTATGTCTTAGTGCCTTTCTCATGGTAGTGAGTGAGTTCTCACTATGGCAAGACTGGATTAGTTCCTACGAGAGTGGGATGTTATACACGCAGGACACCTCTCAGGTATTTTCTCCTTGGAAATGTCCACTTCCATTTTGCCATGTTATGACACAGGATGAGAGCCCTTGCAAGAAGCTGCACCAGGCCCTTGAACTTTTTAGCTTGAAGAACCATGTGCTAAATAAACCTCTTTATAAAATACCCAATCTCAGATTTTCTGTTACAGCAAAAAAAAAAAAAAAAAAAAAAAAATGGACTAAGACAGTAAGAAAAGTTTTATTGGATTACAGCCATGTCTATTTGCTTATACACTGTCTGTGGCTTCTTTTTTTATTTTAAGGGCTTTATTCAGAAACTTTTACATAGTATACAGTTCACTCATTTAAAGGGTAAATCATATTTGTTTATTTTATTTATGTATTTATTTATTGAGATGGAGTCTCACTCTGTCGCCCCAGCTGGAGTGCAGTGGTGCAATCTCAGCTCACTGCAACCTCTGCCTCCTGGGTTCAAAGGATTCTTCTCCCTCAGCCTCCCGTGTAGCTGGGATTACAGGCTCCCACCACCATGCCTGGCTAGGAAATCACATTTTTAGAAAATGATATCCCATTATTACAGGGCAAGAGGTAGTTGGGAGACTGCCTATTTACTGGTGTCTCAAAAATGAAGTAGCATCAATGTGAGCATGGGGAGTGCTGAAGAGGGGCGACGGAGTTAAAAAGGGAAGGAAGAGTGTGGGCTCTTTACAGTTAACTCCTGCCTTTGCATTTTACTTTAAAGACTTTAAGGACAACAGCAAATGGGTTCCTGGAAGTGTATGAATAGATTATTTTAGAGCACTCAATCCCTGCTCTTCGTAAAAGAAACTAGATGCAAATCATCCACCTGTCAAGGTACATGTCTCTTTAATGTGCTGAGGACAGGGGGAAAATGGGGAAAACAAAAATGCCAATGGCTATAGTAAAGGGAGAAGAAATGTTAGTAAAACATACTGTGCGAGTTCAAAGGAAGATGTGATTCTGGAAGTTTTCAAAGCCCTTTGCATGGTTCTCTCACTTAACCTTCATTACAACAATGTGGGGCAGGATTATTCTCCCTACTTTACAGATAAGGAACCTAAATGAGCCTTCCTTTTTCAAGATTATTAGACTCCAAGCCCACATCCTTAAAGTACAGTCGACTGACACCAGGGCTGGCTGGGATACTTTAGGAACACCTCAACCCAAGACCTCCCTACACTGCAGAGAAGGAGTAAGGACCATGACAAATGCCCTAGGTCCTCATATCTGGCAATGGACCTAGAGGACACGCTAACTCATGGGGAGGGGAGGGGAACACGGGAGAGAAAAGTCAGGAGTAAGGCAGGCACACTTAGGAGAAAGTATAGAGAGTGGCCCCGCTGACAGGGGCCATTCTTTCTAGGTACACCTAGGAGGCAGGAGAACATAGTGGTTAGAAATGTTCACATGGGGGCTGTGGAGTCACACAGCCCGAGTTCCAATTCTGTTTCTCCCATTTACCTTCTGCATAACCTTAGGCGATTCATTAAACCTTTTTTTTTTTTTTTTTTTTTTTTGAGATGGAGTTTCGCTCTTGACACCCAGGCTGGAGGGCAATTGCATGATCTCGGCTCACTGCAACCTCTGCCTCCCAGGTTCAAGC
Organism: Piliocolobus tephrosceles; assembly: GCF_002776525.5. Lineage (NCBI taxonomy): Eukaryota > Metazoa > Chordata > Mammalia > Primates > Cercopithecidae > Piliocolobus > Piliocolobus tephrosceles. The sequence goes on along the minus strand of NW_022321794.1, from coordinate 12,480 downwards.
AGTTCTCCTGCCTCAACCTCCTGAGTAGCTGGGATTACAGGCGTGCGCGACCATGCCTGGCTAAATTTTTTTGTATTATTAGTAGAGAAGGAGTATCAACATTTTGGCCAGGCTGGTCTTGAACTCCTGACCTCAGGTGATCCACCCGCCTTGGCCTCCCAAAGTGCTGGGGTTACAGGCGTGAGCCACTGCGCCTGGCCTACTTAACCTGTTTAACATATCCGTGCCTCAGTTTCCTCAACTTTAAAATGGGACTAATTGTTTTCTCATAGGGTTATTTTGAGAACTCAACTAATTTTTATAAAGCTCTAAGAATAGTGCCTAGTATGTAGTGAGCACTCCAACCATGTTGGCTGCTGTTAATACACATTTAGAAATACTGTTGGAGCTAGAATTTGGAAAGATTGAAATGTCAAGCTATAAACTTATCTTTGATTCTGTTGCTCTTGGTTTTTGAACATGAAGAAATTGGAGTTTGGGGAAGGTTTGCCTATGTTCAAATGGATTCAAGTAGTAGGAAAACTGGAGTCAAGAGACCAGTGAAGGCGCGGCTGCCAAGTTCTTTATGGTAATTTCATTGTCTGGGAGAGGGGAGGGCTGGCCGCTGCTGACTGCACAGGAGCTCTGTCAGTGCCTGTCGAATCGCCTGCTCTGAGGTGGTGGTTTGGCTGTTACAGCCCAGATTTCACTGTCAGGGATCACTTTTGCCTATTACTTTATAGGAAATAGGGATCATTTTATTTCACCTGCCAAGGAGAGTGACTGTCTTTATGAAGCACCTTGGTAAAGAGGAAGAAGACCAGGGGTCTTGGCACAGAGTCCAGTTCAAGAACTGGCAGCAGGCTGGAAGCAGCAATGCCAAACAACAGCCAGGTGGAGTTGGGCCCTATTTTAAGGACATTGAAGCATTCCCTTAAAATTCTTCTCCTTGGAGATGACCTAACAGAGAGCCATCATGCTGTTTCTGGTTGATGGCAGGCTTGGCTGCAAAGAGAGAGCTCTTCCCAAGATGAACTTTTGCCATACTATGACATTCCCTCTTTCTCCCATGACAGTTGCACAGTCTATTGGGAACTGGACTGAAGGGGCTCCGAGCTGATGGGCTGTTTGGGCCCCTTTCCCCCTGTACGTCACACATGTATCCAAGCCTTTCATATACTGTGCATGGGCTCTCTCTGACTTTGCCTCTCTATCCTGAGTGGGGCTTTGTCTAAATGTGGTGCCCAATAACTTCAAGGGATCAAGTGCTTTTGAGAAATGTTTCTCCTAAGGAGATGAGCTAGGGGGAATTGAAAGCAAAGCTGCCAGCTTTGATGTCTTAAGTATGAAATTTCAATGGCTTACCAGCTGCCAAACTCTGATTTTAGTGTGGCCGGAGTAAGATTTAAGGAAATGATCACATCCCATGTCCCACGGGAGACAAGTAATGATGGAGGAACAGCCCAAGGAACCCAGGACAGGAGAGGTTGGAGATTCTGACCAGGGGTTTTCAACTGGCCTAGGTGATCTAGGAAATATCTCTGTCTCTATGTATTTTTAAAGATAATTTGGTTTGGTATTTTTAATTAGAAAATACATGCTTATTATCAGAAATTCAGAAAATATGAAAAATCAGAAAGAGAAAAACAAAGTAATAGTTTTGCCATTCCATTCTCCAAAGAAACACATTTCCTTCCAGCTCTTTTTTTCCTTCCAGGCTATTTCCTTCCAGTTCTTTTTTCTTTTTTATGATTTAAAGAATAATTGTTTGTCTATTTACCTTCCTACATATCTTCTTATCTATTTGTCTCATTTAGTTCTATGATGGCCTTTGCTTTGGCTTATTTGGTTGATTGGTTTTATTTTTATTTTGTTCAGCTAGTATAGTAAGATACATTTTTCAAGTTACTGCAGATTTCTGCAATTTTCATACTAGACCAGGGATTCCTAAGAGTTAGGGTGCATAAAATCACCTTAAGAACATATGAAAATTCTGAGGTGGTGCCTGGGATTCTGCTCTTTGGCAATTTTGAGGCATGCAGTTCATAGACCATGCTTTGGCAATCATTTATGTCAGGCTAAATATAATGTTTATATGATCCATGGAGTAGATTTTCTTACAAATTCACCCATTTCTGTTATACAAGATATGTAGGTTGTTTACAGTCATTCATTAAGTATAAACAATGTTACAATGAACATTTTCAGTTATTCATCTGTTCATTCATTCCACAGATGTTTTTGAGCACTTGCTTAAGGTAAGCCTTTTTTCCAGGTGTTGGAAAGGTCAGTGACAAGACAGACCAGTTCCTGCTTTTGCTTAATGGCGAGAAAGACAAACAGGATCACAAAATTAGATTGTTGCAAATGGTGGTGAATGCTGTGAAGGAAAGTTTCAGACTGCTATGGGGGAGGCAAATAATTTAGATTCAGAAAGCCTCCGTGAGTAAGTGACATATAGGTGAAGCTTGAAGGAAGACTAGGAGTTAGCAGACATCACTTTTAAGATTTGCAGAAGTGGAATTATTGGATTAAAGGGTATTAACTTTTAACACAACCTTCTTAATCTCCCCTCCCCCTCAGGCTTTAGTGTCCACGTTCAAATGTGCAGGATGTATATCAGTCAGGGTCCAGTTGGGAAAAGACAAACCACATTTGGTATTTCACATGGAGGGGGTTTAATACAGGAGATTAGTTATAAAATAGTTTGATAGGTTGAAAGAGCAAATGGGAAAGGTGAAGTGAAGCAGAGATTAGTAAGTGCAGGAAACTCCCCACCTAGTACTGAAGGAATAAGGAAGGCTATGGTGTATCTAGAGCCCACCAGTCCACCTTTGCTAAGCTGCACTACTGAGGGACTTTGGATGTTGATCTGCCTGTGCTGGAATCAGCAAGAAGGAACTGCGAAGGATGATGTTGGAGTCAGAGAATAGGCACTGCACGGCTTGTGCTGAGACCTCCAGGGTGCTGGGCTGTGAGCCATGACGTCTGAGGAGTACTGGTGGCTGGTGATGAGAATGCTGAGTGGACTCTGTATGACTGATGCTGAGGTCCGATGGGGTGCCACTTGGCTGATGCTGAGATTGGGAGTGGCTGGTAAGCTCTGGACCTGGGGTCAAGGAAGAGGCCCGAGCTCAAGGAAGAGGGGGAAACTGCCAAATGATGCTGGAGGTCCTAGCTGTCCTCTGCTGCTGGAAGGACACCGTGAAGAAATACAGGACCTGAAAACAGGAAATCCCTTCCTTTTGCCTTCCCAGATCTCCCTATCAACAGAGCCTAAGAAAAAGCCACCATGCAAGAGAATATGGGAAATGCAGGTTTTGGTGTCTCAGGTAGAGACAGGCAGAAATGGGACCTGAGAATAAACAGGCAGGTGGCCAGCACACAGAGAAAGGAGACATCCTTATACCTGTCTCCTGTCCTCTCCGGCCTTTGCACTGTGCCTGGAGGAATTAGACCTGCTCAGTGGTTATCCATTCCGTGGCTCTACTTGTCTTCATAAAATTCTTTTTTTCCCTAAATGTCTTTGTGCTTAAGCCTAACTCTGAATTATCAAAGTCAACACAAAATATCTATTGTGTGGATGGATGACAGATGGATGAATGATGAACGAATGAATCATAGCTGCTCCTACATATTGCTAAGTGTCTGGTACTGTTTTACATTCCCTCTTTCATTTAAGCCTCACATCTGCCCCTATAGGTAGGCAGTATCATTCCTGTTTGATGATGAGACTGTAGCTCAAAGGGTTGAAGTGGCTTACTCACCATCACCCACCTCCTAAGTAATGAGGAGATCCGAACCCAGGTCCGTTGTCCTTCATTCCTGCTACACCTCTAGAAACATCGATAATGTAGGCCAACATTTAAAGGCCATTCTTGAGAGATTCTTAGAGGCAGGTGGGAAGTGGCTTAGCTGAACATAGATGAGCATCTATTAGGGTATATTGGTAATAACTTGGAAATGAACTGACCCTGGAAGTCCGGTGGAAATGACAGCCTTGCCATTCCAGGCCACGACGTGGCTCCAGGCTCCTGTCTAAAAACTCTCCCCTGACCTTTTCCTAACACTTGGCATTTTAGTGTTCCGTTGATTACAGATCACTTACATGCAGCACACAGTTGACTGTTTGTTAAAATAGAAAGTGGAAAAAAAAAAATAGAAAAGAAAGTACGTGCTTGCCAGAGCGGTGCTGTGGAACGGCTGTTCCCAAGGTATTCATCTCAGTACGTCTAAACACCTATAATTAAACTAGCTTTGGAGCCATGCCTCTTGGAGAGGGTGAAAGAATCAGTTCTGCAGTATTTGGATCTTGCTCTTTGTATACACTGCTCAGCAGTGAAGATGTTCAAAAAGGACCAGATGCTGTGGCTCAAGAATGCAATTACCCACCTATCAGGGGTGTATGGATGATGGTCTGATCTTGGGGACATCCAAGCCCAGGGGAGCAGAAGGAAACAGACAAGTGATGAATATGCTGGCCTCTGGTCCTCTGTACCTGTATCCCAATCTCATTTCCTTGCTGGGGATTTTATTTTCGTAGCTCTGATGAATGAACGCTGGGTTGCTTTGTGTTAAACAGCTAATTAATGGGAACTCAAGTCAGCTATCCTATTTATGAGACTCTGTAGCAGGCAGAGACACTTCACTCATCTGGAAAAAATAAGTTGGGATCAAGCCGCATCTTCTATATAAATATGTGAGTGCTGCTGTCAGACGCCAGTACCAGTCAGCACTGTCTGGCTTAACATGAATCACTGAAATGACCCGGACCTTCAGTCTGAGTTGATTGTAGCTAATGCATGCCATATAATCTCATATGCTCAGAATGTCTTGTGAACCAAGCATGCTATCAAGATACAGTTTTAATTAACATTTGCTTTTTAGATAACATACGCAATTTATTTTGGCAAGAGTTCATTGAAAGTAAAATCTACATAATTAAGATACTAAACCTGCAATATTTTTTTTTCTTTGCAGCATTTTTTGCTAGATGGCACAGAATCAGCAACGCTTATTACCCCGTAGATAGCTGTAATGGGCAATCACAATTCATAGTTTCTTTCTTTATTAAAAATTATTTCTCTAACTAGAGGATACAAAGTCATATAGTTGATTCTGTTTACTTTTTAAATTCAGGGGTATTAGGTCTTTTTCTAAGTTTAATTTCATTAAAAATAAAACAAAGCACATTCATGCCTCTCTTGCACAGAAATCTGCTATAAAATTATAGCTTATTTTAGAAAGTAATATTATTTTTGAGCTTATTTCACTAAGTTTTTCACTACAAAGGATGATGTAACTCTGGGGCATGATCAGTTGGGAATGGGCATGCTAGGAGAGACCTTAAAGATCAATCAAGTGATTCCTCACTTTATGAAGGTCACTGACTCTCAGAGTGGAAGTGTGACTCACCTATGTTCATACAACACACTGGAGCCTGAACCAAGACTAGAACCCACAACCCTTAACAAGCCATGCTTGTTTTATGCTATTCTAGCTGCTGTTGCTATGTACTATTCTATCATGGCCACCAGAGATATCTGGTGCTTTTTGAGAAACATCTGCCCTCTACCCTAAAGGAGCCTCCTCCACTCTTTTTGATGATGTCTCGTAAGCTTGGAAATGCCTCTGTATCATGTAAAATAGGCATTTTTTTAAAAAAAGAAAAATAGACCTGGTTCCCAAGACACTTCCTTTAAAGTGAAGAGCAGCGCAATGGCTGAATCCCAATTGCTTTGTTCTTTGTGATAATTCCTATAATTGGGTCAGAGGGCTAATGACTTGGCTTCACAAATCTGAGCCATATGCCTCCATGATTTGCAGCCAGCTGAGTGCTGTTCACCACGGAAGCCCAGGACCTCAGCTGAGAAAAGCGGCAGCCAGACCAGAGCTGGGAGCAGGAAGCAGAACGGACCCTGGTTATGAGGCCATTTTATAGATCTTCCCTTCACCCTTTCCAATCTGCCTGGTTTCTGAGCTGCCAAGTTCTTCCTAGACAGGCCCTTGACAGGGGCCTTTCCTGAGGACTCTGACTGCGCTTGGAATATGGTAGGCAGGATTGTGCCTGTGTCAGTCTCTTCACTCAGATCTACAGTAAGCCGCTAATTAGTGTCAGTAATTGCTGGAGGACAGGGTAGCTGGCTGCCCATCAGTATGCGGGAGGAGGGGTTGCTAGTGCTCTCCCTCATTTCCTCCCTCCCTGGCTCCCTTCTCTCTAGCGTTAAGCAATAAATCTATATTGGTTAAATCGGCTGTTGGGCTGCTTGTTGAAAAGGACATCAGTGGAGTCCTGTCAGGTTAATGGGTTTAGCTAATGTATGGGCACAAGGATGAGTAACCCCGATCAGGCATCATAGCCAAAGGCAGGAGGGTGGAGGTCTCCGAGAGTCATCAGAGCAGAGGACTCAAAGATACACTTCTGGGGACCTGGGCCCTGGGCTGCTAAGAGGGAAGTTTCAATAAATCTGTTTTTGGGAGCAATTCTGTTAAAAGAAGGAGAAAATAGTCATGCTCTGCACAATGATGTTTCAGGCAATGACGGATTGCATATAGGACAGTTGTCCCATAAGATTATAACAGAGCATATATACTTGATATATGACACTTGATGTTATTATTGCAGATCAAGTAGGGGAAAGGACTTACATTCAGTAATGGTGCTGGGAATTTGGTTTCCATGTGAAATAAATATATGTGTGTGTATATGTGTATATATATGTGTGTATATGCACACATATATATACACACACATACATTCTAGGTTTATGTAGTACTCTCTGATGTTTGCACAATGACAAAATCACCTACAACGCATTTCTCAGAGCATGTATCACCATCGTTAAGCGACGCATGATTTTAATCTGTGAGCCACATGCCAACAGATGGTGGGGAGGATAGAGGGCTCAGACGTCACACAGACTGGGCTATACTACTGATGCTGCCAACCAATTGCTGTAACCTGGGGCAGGGGATTAACTTCTCTTAGCTTCAGATTTCTCATCACTACCATGAGGCGAGAAAGAGCATCTATCTTGTAGGGTCGTTGAGAGCTAATGCATATACATTGCTTAGTATATAATCGCTGTTCTTAAGTAGGAGCACTTATTACATACTATGAATTAGGTTAAAATATGTAACACACCAGGCATTTGGGTGCTTGTGTGCTAGTGAATTTCAGTGTAATTTCATACAGACCCTGGAGCATCTTTATAGTCAGGTCAGGAGACCTAATGGTTTCTGGTTACTACATGGTCAGTTCTCTCTTTACCACCCCTCTCCCGCCTTTTTGGCATGTGAGAAAGATGCGAATGAATCACGGCCACCAGATTCCTGTGCTGTGTGTAGCCTCCTCTGTAGGTGCACCGTGCCTGAGTGCTTGGGGTAGCGGTACTGAGGGCACCAAGAGCCCTGCTTATGTCCTGATAAAGCGTTTTAAGATATATCGCAAGTCCTCAATAATTTGGACACAGAATAACTAATTATATGGAGCCGTCGTGTTTTTGCTTAATTGGCATGTGACATAATTATAAAACAACGTTATTAATGTGTATAAGTGTTTTTACATTCAATTCCTTGAAGCTAGGTGCTTTTGTTGCTTATAATGTTCATTTGCTTAGCAAACCTATCTATCTATCTATGCTTATCATATTCTTATTTTTATGTGTGTTTGCTAAGAAAATGTGTATTGCCTATGTGCATACACATCTGTTCATTTATTCATTCCACAAGTATTTATTGAGCACCAAGAGAAGTGCAGACTTTTAGAACGAGAAGGGACTTAGGCAGTCATTCTATTCAGAGCTCTGAATTTAGGGAAGAGGAACCTGGGATCTTAACATAACAAGGCTCTCTCTCCTCCCAGGTACCCTCTTCCCTCATCTTCACTTAGATTCCATGGTCCCTCAATAAAATTACTGTAATAATGGGCCTCAATAGCTTTCCCTTTCACCTTCCATCCTGCTAGGCTGGCCAGACCACAATTCTGGGGAGCCTCACTGTGCCCCTCTGCCTGACACCAAAGAAGCTGCCTTTTATGGGATAAAAGCCCACAGTTGGGCAGCCTGATTGTATCTCATGACCACACACCTTCATCTCAGAGCGTATGGCAGAGTGGTTAAGAGCTAAGCCATATTGTCTGGGTGTATAGTGGTTCTATCATGTTCTAGCTGTGGGACCATAGGCAAGTTACTTCACTTCTCAGTGCTTTATTTTCCTCATGTTCAATGAAGGTAATAGTTTTTATCTCATAGGGATGTTTTGAGGATTAAAGAATTCAAAATATATCAGGCATTTAGAGCAGCGCCTGATGCTATACAGGTATTGGTTCATTATGGTTATCATACACTCTTCAGTGCTAAGCAAACTCTTCTACATACACAATGGCTGCTGGGGCTCCAGCCATCCAAGTCACATTCCAGGAAGCAGGAATGGCAAAGGGGCTTCTGCTTTTTAAGAATCTTTTCCAGAAGTTTCTCACTACTTCAATTAGGAGAACCTGGTTTCATGGACATACTTAACTTTAAGAAAGACAGAAATGAGATCACTATTTCAAGTAATATTGTGCCCCAGTTGAGATACTGTTACTGAGGAAGAAGGAAGAATGGGATGTTTTCAGGCAATGGCAGACTCTGTTACAAACTTTGGCTAAATGTAATGAATTCTCTGTATTCCTGTCACCGAACTGACCAGGGGCATTTATCCTACTCCTTTACAGTTTTCTGCCTGTTTTGACCTCTCTAATACCTTAGCCTCCAGGTTTTCCTCCTACTTCCCTGGCCACTGTCTTTTCATGTCTTTTGCTGGTTTCTCTTCTTCTTCTCAATCTCTGTATGTTAGTGAGCCCCAGTGTTAATACTGAATCTTCCACTTTTCTCCACCTACACCCACTTCATGGTGCCTCCATGGTGCCTACACCTACACATGCTGGTGCCTCCAAAGTTTACATCTCTAGCCCAGACTTCTTCCCTGAGCTTCAGACTCATACCTACTTATCTCCATCTTGAAATGTACAGTTCTGAAATATAGCTCTTGATTTTCCACCAAACATGTTTCTCTACTACCTGTCTCCATCTTGGCACATTAACACACCACCAATCCACTTGAAGTCAAATACTTAGAAGCCATCCTCGATGCTTCCTTATCATTCAGCCCCTCACTCCATTGCAACTTCCAAATGATTCTCAAATCTGTACACATCTTTCCCCTCGGCAGGCACTGCTCTAGTCCAAACCAGCAACCTTCCTCACCTTAACTGCTGTGATACTTTGCATTAAACTCCTTGCATTAAACCCCTCTACTGTGCTACAGAAAAAAGCAGGGAAGGAGGAAGACTTTCACACTTTATTCTGTAGCAAAGCAGAAGAGTTTAATGCAAGGACTCTAGACCAGACAGTGTGGGTTCAAATCTTAGCCTCAACACCTACTAGCTGTGTGACTTGGGCAAGTTTCTTTGCCTTAGTTTCTTCATCCATAAACTGAACATAATAATGGTACCTATTTTGTATGGTTATTGTGAGCATTAAGTAAGTTAATATACCTACGCACTTACAGCAATGCCTAGTATATAGTAAGTACAATCAATAAATGTTAGCTATTATCATTAGCTATTATTACCATACATTTTTCATGGAGCAGTTGGAATAATCTTTTAAAAACATAAATTCAGTTCTATCATTCTTGTGCTTAAGATTCTCCGTGAGTTCCCATTGAAGTTACAATGAAATTCTAACAGATTACAATGACTAAAGGCTCTACATTTCCTAGCCCTTGACTCCTCCCATCCTTACAGCTTTCTCCCCATCACTCACCATCCTTAAGCTGTGCTGGTTTTATTTTGGAACCTTTAACATTTCAAGCTCTTCACTTCCTTTGGGGGCTCTGCCCTGTTCTTCCCTCTGCCTGGCATGCTCTGCTTTCACTCCAGCTGTTCATAGGACTAGTTTCTTCCCATTTTTTAGGTCTCAGTTCAATTATCTCCTGCTCCAAAAGGCCCCCTCTGACGATGTACCTCAAGGGGCAGCCTTGTGCTGATTATTCTTCCTCTTTATTTTCCATGGTATTTATCACCATTTTCAGTTTTCTTGTTGGTTTGTTTGCTTAGTCTATAGTCTGTCTCTCTGTGCTTTGATATGTGAGAATACAGTCCTCACTTATTCTCACATATAAGTACAGTCGCAGATCCTAGGACCTTAAACAATAGTGGGACATAGTAGATGCTCACAAACCAGCTGGTGAATGAAAGACCCTCAAGCAAGATTTTGAAGAATAAATAGGAATTTTCTAGACACTCGAGGAGAGGCAAGGATTTGATGCAAAGGAAACATCATTTGCCAATGCATGCAGATCTGAAACACCATAGTGCCCAGCTACTAAAAGCATGGTATGTCCGTGATAACCAGCAGCATCAGCCTTACCTAGGAACTTGTTAGGAATGCAGAATCTCAGGCTGAGGCCTGTGATCCACCAAATCTGAATCTGCATTTTAAGAAGACTTCCAGGTGATTCCTTTGAGAAACAGTGGGGTTGTACATTTGGGGAACTAGAAATAACCATAATTGCCAGAGCATGAAGTACAAAGGAAGATGCATGAATTTGAATGTAAATTCAGCTACATGTGACAGACCCAAAATAATAGTGGTTTAACAAGATCAGATACGTTTATTTGCATTTTATGTAAAGTCCAAGCTAATATGGCTGCTTTTTGGTTAAGTTTATTAGAGGCCTGGCACATTCTAAGTAGACTGTAAAGGTAAATTCTCCTCCCCTGTCCTCTGGTAAAGATCTTCTAAGATTTAGAGCTGCTACTTTGTGCTTGGTTGATACCATACTTCTGAGCTGTATTCCACAATAACCAGTGAGCACCCACAACCTGCTGGGAGCTGAGGACTCAGCAACAAGGGAGATATGACATCATCCCTCAAGTTGCTCAGCCTCTGGTGTGAAGACAAGCATGGAAATATTCAATTGGGATATAGTTTCTGATTCCTCCTTGTGACTTTTCATGTCTCGGGAATATCGAGAATAAAGGTCAGCAGGGTAAATGGGAGGGCTCCAGAAATGAGGCCTCATGTGACTGAGGTTGGGGAGAAAGAGGGTGGAAGGGAGCACAGAAGACTCCAGTTTTTTTCCTCCAGTGTTTGATGAATACTCAACCAAAAGAATAAGGACAGCAATGAATTAAAACACACTGAATAACACAAAAAGGAATCTACATGTCTAGAGTGATACTAAAAATTGAAAAGGGAGAGGGAAAGCTCTTTGTAGAAGAGCTTAGAAGCCAACTAACTTAGAGGAATGGTAGAATTAGAGAACTACTATGTTGAAACCATGGTTACAATAACTGAATTGGGTAAGTATTAACAACCGATGCTGATAGGGTTTGGCTGTGTCCCCACCCAAATCTTATCTTGAATTGTAGCTCCCATAATTCCCATGTGTCATGGGAGGGACCTGGCAGGAGGTAATTGAATCATGGGGGTTGGTCTTTCCTGTGATGTTCTCATGATAGTGAGTAAGTCTCACGAGATCTGATGGTTTCATAAAGGGGAGTTTCCCTGCACACATTCTTTCCTGCCTGCCATCATGGAAGATGGGCCTTTGCTTCTCTTTTGCCTTCCACCATGATTTTGAGGCCTCCCCAACCATGTGGAATGGTGAGTCCATTAAACCTCTTTCCTTTATAAATTTCCCGGTCTCGGGTATGTCTTTATTAGCAGTGTGAGAGTGGACTAACACAGATGCTTACATTATTATATTAAAAGTTGTTTGGGAAAAGTATATTCATATGGCCTTAAATACAGTCTCAAATAGCACTCCACAGAAAACTGATGGATTACACTGGGAAAAGTTGCCTTTATAATAAAGAAATCTGATGAACACCAGATGATAAATTTAGTGTCATCAGTGACGGGGCTAACTGAAATCATGTCACTCAAATCGAGGGTTATTCTGTAAAACAGCTGGCTTAGACTACTCAAAACTGTATGTGTCCTGGAAAAAAAAAAAAAAATGCAAGGACCAGCTTCACATTAAAAGCTAACAAGAAATGACAATTAAATGCAAAACATGGCCCTTGATTGGATCCTAAATGGGAAAGATGCTGAAAGGACATTATTGAGACAATTAGGGACATCTGAATATGGACTGTATGTTAGGTAGTAATTTTTTAATGTACCAAGTGAGATCATAGTACTGTGGTTACCCAGAAAAATGCCCTTATTCTTAGAAGATACATGCGAAAGAATTTTGGGGTAAATAGGATAACAATATTGCCAAGTTATTCTCCAGTGGTTTCTGAAAAAAAATATATAGAAAAGGTATATAGAGAAAAAGATAGGACGCAATTGTTAACATTTGGTGAATCTAGTAAAGAGTACTCAAGTATTCTTTGTGCTGTAATTAAAGCTCTTCAATAGTTTCTTTCTTTCCTTCCTTCCTTCCTTCCTTTCTCTTTCTTCCTTCCTTCCTTCCTTCCTTCCTTCCTTCCTTCCTTCCTTCCTT
>NW_022321793.1:0-34709 GCF_002776525.5 Piliocolobus tephrosceles | reverse complement strand
AAGGAAGGAAGGAAGGAAGGAAGGAAGGAAGGAAGGAAGGAAGGAAGAAAGAGAAAGGAAGGAAGGAAGGAAGGAAAGAAAGAAACTATTGAAGAGCTTTAATTACAGCACAAAGAATACTTGAGTACTCTTTACTAGATTCACCAAATGTTAACAATTGCGTCCTATCTTTTTCTCTATATACCTTTTCTATATATTTTTTTTCAGAAACCACTGGAGAATAACTTGGCAATATTGTTATCCTATTTACCCCAAAATTCTTTCGCATGTATCTTCTAAGAATAAGGGCATTTTTCTGGGTAACCACAGTACTATGATCTCACTTGGTACATTAAAAAATTACTACCTAACATACAGTCCATATTCAGATGTCCCTAATTGTCTCAATAATGTCCTTTCAGCATCTTTCCCATTTAGGATCCAATCAAGGGCCATGTTTTGCATTTAATTGTCATTTCTTGTTAGCTTTTAATGTGAAGCTGGTCCTTGCATTTTTTTTTTTTTTCCAGGACACATACAGTTTTGAGTAGTCTAAGCCAGCTGTTTTACAGAATAACCCTCGATTTGAGTGACATGATTTCAGTTAGCCCCGTCACTGATGACACTAAATTTATCATCTGGTGTTCATCAGATTTCTTTATTATAAAGGCAACTTTTCCCAGTGTAATCCATCAGTTTTCTGTGGAGTGCTATTTGAGACTGTATTTAAGGCCATATGAATATACTTTTCCCAAACAACTTTTAATATAATAATGTAAGCATCTGTGTTAGTCCACTCTCACACTGCTAATAAAGACATACCCGAGACCGGGAAATTTATAAAGGAAAGAGGTTTAATGGACTCACCATTCCACATGGTTGGGGAGGCCTCAAAATCATGGTGGAAGGCAAAAGAGAAGCAAAGGCCCATCTTCCATGATGGCAGGCAGGAAAGAATGTGTGCAGGGAAACTCCCCTTTATGAAACCATCAGATCTCGTGAGACTTACTCACTATCATGAGAACATCACAGGAAAGACCAACCCCCATGATTCAATTACCTCCTGCCAGGTCCCTCCCATGACACATGGGAATTATGGGAGCTACAATTCAAGATAAGATTTGGGTGGGGACACAGCCAAACCCTATCAGCATCGGTTGTTAATACTTACCCAATTCAGTTATTGTAACCATGGTTTCAACATAGTAGTTCTCTAATTCTACCATTCCTCTAAGTTAGTTGGCTTCTAAGCTCTTCTACAAAGAGCTTTCCCTCTCCCTTTTCAATTTTTAGTATCACTCTAGACATGTAGATTCCTTTTTGTGTTATTCAGTGTGTTTTAATTCATTGCTGTCCTTATTCTTTTGGTTGAGTATTCATCAAACACTGGAGGAAAAAAACTGGAGTCTTCTGTGCTCCCTTCCACCCTCTTTCTCCCCAACCTCAGTCACATGAGGCCTCATTTCTGGAGCCCTCCCATTTACCCTGCTGACCTTTATTCTCGATATTCCCGAGACATGAAAAGTCACAAGGAGGAATCAGAAACTATATCCCAATTGAATATTTCCATGCTTGTCTTCACACCAGAGGCTGAGCAACTTGAGGGATGATGTCATATCTCCCTTGTTGCTGAGTCCTCAGCTCCCAGCAGGTTGTGGGTGCTCACTGGTTATTGTGGAATACAGCTCAGAAGTATGGTATCAACCAAGCACAAAGTAGCAGCTCTAAATCTTAGAAGATCTTTACCAGAGGACAGGGGAGGAGAATTTACCTTTACAGTCTACTTAGAATGTGCCAGGCCTCTAATAAACTTAACCAAAAAGCAGCCATATTAGCTTGGACTTTACATAAAATGCAAATAAACGTATCTGATCTTGTTAAACCACTATTATTTTGGGTCTGTCACATGTAGCTGAATTTACATTCAAATTCATGCATCTTCCTTTGTACTTCATGCTCTGGCAATTATGGTTATTTCTAGTTCCCCAAATGTACAACCCCACTGTTTCTCAAAGGAATCACCTGGAAGTCTTCTTAAAATGCAGATTCAGATTTGGTGGATCACAGGCCTCAGCCTGAGATTCTGCATTCCTAACAAGTTCCTAGGTAAGGCTGATGCTGCTGGTTATCACGGACATACCATGCTTTTAGTAGCTGGGCACTATGGTGTTTCAGATCTGCATGCATTGGCAAATGATGTTTCCTTTGCATCAAATCCTTGCCTCTCCTCGAGTGTCTAGAAAATTCCTATTTATTCTTCAAAATCTTGCTTGAGGGTCTTTCATTCACCAGCTGGTTTGTGAGCATCTACTATGTCCCACTATTGTTTAAGGTCCTAGGATCTGCGACTGTACTTATATGTGAGAATAAGTGAGGACTGTATTCTCACATATCAAAGCACAGAGAGACAGACTATAGACTAAGCAAACAAACCAACAAGAAAACTGAAAATGGTGATAAATACCATGGAAAATAAAGAGGAAGAATAATCAGCACAAGGCTGCCCCTTGAGGTACATCGTCAGAGGGGGCCTTTTGGAGCAGGAGATAATTGAACTGAGACCTAAAAAATGGGAAGAAACTAGTCCTATGAACAGCTGGAGTGAAAGCAGAGCATGCCAGGCAGAGGGAAGAACAGGGCAGAGCCCCCAAAGGAAGTGAAGAGCTTGAAATATTAAAGGTTCCAAAATAAAACCAGCACAGCTTAAGGATGGTGAGTGATGGGGAGAAAGCTGTAAGGATGGGAGGAGTCAAGGGCTAGGAAATGTAGAGCCTTTAGTCATTGTAATCTGTTAGAATTTCATTGTAACTTCAATGGGAACTCACGGAGAATCTTAAGCACAAGAATGATAGAACTGAATTTATGTTTTTAAAAGATTATTCCAACTGCTCCATGAAAAATGTATGGTAATAATAGCTAATGATAATAGCTAACATTTATTGATTGTACTTACTATATACTAGGCATTGCTGTAAGTGCGTAGGTATATTAACTTACTTAATGCTCACAATAACCATACAAAATAGGTACCATTATTATGTTCAGTTTATGGATGAAGAAACTAAGGCAAAGAAACTTGCCCAAGTCACACAGCTAGTAGGTGTTGAGGCTAAGATTTGAACCCACACTGTCTGGTCTAGAGTCCTTGCATTAAACTCTTCTGCTTTGCTACAGAATAAAGTGTGAAAGTCTTCCTCCTTCCCTGCTTTTTTCTGTAGCACAGTAGAGGGGTTTAATGCAAGGAGTTTAATGCAAAGTATCACAGCAGTTAAGGTGAGGAAGGTTGCTGGTTTGGACTAGAGCAGTGCCTGCCGAGGGGAAAGATGTGTACAGATTTGAGAATCATTTGGAAGTTGCAATGGAGTGAGGGGCTGAATGATAAGGAAGCATCGAGGATGGCTTCTAAGTATTTGACTTCAAGTGGATTGGTGGTGTGTTAATGTGCCAAGATGGAGACAGGTAGTAGAGAAACATGTTTGGTGGAAAATCAAGAGCTATATTTCAGAACTGTACATTTCAAGATGGAGATAAGTAGGTATGAGTCTGAAGCTCAGGGAAGAAGTCTGGGCTAGAGATGTAAACTTTGGAGGCACCAGCATGTGTAGGTGTAGGCACCATGGAGGCACCATGAAGTGGGTGTAGGTGGAGAAAAGTGGAAGATTCAGTATTAACACTGGGGCTCACTAACATACAGAGATTGAGAAGAAGAAGAGAAACCAGCAAAAGACATGAAAAGACAGTGGCCAGGGAAGTAGGAGGAAAACCTGGAGGCTAAGGTATTAGAGAGGTCAAAACAGGCAGAAAACTGTAAAGGAGTAGGATAAATGCCCCTGGTCAGTTCGGTGACAGGAATACAGAGAATTCATTACATTTAGCCAAAGTTTGTAACAGAGTCTGCCATTGCCTGAAAACATCCCATTCTTCCTTCTTCCTCAGTAACAGTATCTCAACTGGGGCACAATATTACTTGAAATAGTGATCTCATTTCTGTCTTTCTTAAAGTTAAGTATGTCCATGAAACCAGGTTCTCCTAATTGAAGTAGTGAGAAACTTCTGGAAAAGATTCTTAAAAAGCAGAAGCCCCTTTGCCATTCCTGCTTCCTGGAATGTGACTTGGATGGCTGGAGCCCCAGCAGCCATTGTGTATGTAGAAGAGTTTGCTTAGCACTGAAGAGTGTATGATAACCATAATGAACCAATACCTGTATAGCATCAGGCGCTGCTCTAAATGCCTGATATATTTTGAATTCTTTAATCCTCAAAACATCCCTATGAGATAAAAACTATTACCTTCATTGAACATGAGGAAAATAAAGCACTGAGAAGTGAAGTAACTTGCCTATGGTCCCACAGCTAGAACATGATAGAACCACTATACACCCAGACAATATGGCTTAGCTCTTAACCACTCTGCCATACGCTCTGAGATGAAGGTGTGTGGTCATGAGATACAATCAGGCTGCCCAACTGTGGGCTTTTATCCCATAAAAGGCAGCTTCTTTGGTGTCAGGCAGAGGGGCACAGTGAGGCTCCCCAGAATTGTGGTCTGGCCAGCCTAGCAGGATGGAAGGTGAAAGGGAAAGCTATTGAGGCCCATTATTACAGTAATTTTATTGAGGGACCATGGAATCTAAGTGAAGATGAGGGAAGAGGGTACCTGGGAGGAGAGAGAGCCTTGTTATGTTAAGATCCCAGGTTCCTCTTCCCTAAATTCAGAGCTCTGAATAGAATGACTGCCTAAGTCCCTTCTCGTTCTAAAAGTCTGCACTTCTCTTGGTGCTCAATAAATACTTGTGGAATGAATAAATGAACAGATGTGTATGCACATAGGCAATACACATTTTCTTAGCAAACACACATAAAAATAAGAATATGATAAGCATAGATAGATAGATAGGTTTGCTAAGCAAATGAACATTATAAGCAACAAAAGCACCTAGCTTCAAGGAATTGAATGTAAAAACACTTATACACATTAATAACGTTGTTTTATAATTATGTCACATGCCAATTAAGCAAAAACACGACGGCTCCATATAATTAGTTATTCTGTGTCCAAATTATTGAGGACTTGCGATATATCTTAAAACGCTTTATCAGGACATAAGCAGGGCTCTTGGTGCCCTCAGTACCGCTACCCCAAGCACTCAGGCACGGTGCACCTACAGAGGAGGCTACACACAGCACAGGAATCTGGTGGCCGTGATTCATTCGCATCTTTCTCACATGCCAAAAAGGCGGGAGAGGGGTGGTAAAGAGAGAACTGACCATGTAGTAACCAGAAACCATTAGGTCTCCTGACCTGACTATAAAGATGCTCCAGGGTCTGTATGAAATTACACTGAAATTCACTAGCACACAAGCACCCAAATGCCTGGTGTGTTACATATTTTAACCTAATTCATAGTATGTAATAAGTGCTCCTACTTAAGAACAGCGATTATATACTAAGCAATGTATATGCATTAGCTCTCAACGACCCTACAAGATAGATGCTCTTTCTCGCCTCATGGTAGTGATGAGAAATCTGAAGCTAAGAGAAGTTAATCCCCTGCCCCAGGTTACAGCAATTGGTTGGCAGCATCAGTAGTATAGCCCAGTCTGTGTGACGTCTGAGCCCTCTATCCTCCCCACCATCTGTTGGCATGTGGCTCACAGATTAAAATCATGCGTCGCTTAACGATGGTGATACATGCTCTGAGAAATGCGTTGTAGGTGATTTTGTCATTGTGCAAACATCAGAGAGTACTACATAAACCTAGAATGTATGTGTGTGTATATATATGTGTGCATATACACACATATATATACACATATACACACACATATATTTATTTCACATGGAAACCAAATTCCCAGCACCATTACTGAATGTAAGTCCTTTCCCCTACTTGATCTGCAATAATAACATCAAGTGTCATATATCAAGTATATATGCTCTGTTATAATCTTATGGGACAACTGTCCTATATGCAATCCGTCATTGCCTGAAACATCATTGTGCAGAGCATGACTATTTTCTCCTTCTTTTAACAGAATTGCTCCCAAAAACAGATTTATTGAAACTTCCCTCTTAGCAGCCCAGGGCCCAGGTCCCCAGAAGTGTATCTTTGAGTCCTCTGCTCTGATGACTCTCGGAGACCTCCACCCTCCTGCCTTTGGCTATGATGCCTGATCGGGGTTACTCATCCTTGTGCCCATACATTAGCTAAACCCATTAACCTGACAGGACTCCACTGATGTCCTTTTCAACAAGCAGCCCAACAGCCGATTTAACCAATATAGATTTATTGCTTAACGCTAGAGAGAAGGGAGCCAGGGAGGGAGGAAATGAGGGAGAGCACTAGCAACCCCTCCTCCCGCATACTGATGGGCAGCCAGCTACCCTGTCCTCCAGCAATTACTGACACTAATTAGCGGCTTACTGTAGATCTGAGTGAAGAGACTGACACAGGCACAATCCTGCCTACCATATTCCAAGCGCAGTCAGAGTCCTCAGGAAAGGCCCCTGTCAAGGGCCTGTCTAGGAAGAACTTGGCAGCTCAGAAACCAGGCAGATTGGAAAGGGTGAAGGGAAGATCTATAAAATGGCCTCATAACCAGGGTCCGTTCTGCTTCCTGCTCCCAGCTCTGGTCTGGCTGCCGCTTTTCTCAGCTGAGGTCCTGGGCTTCCGTGGTGAACAGCACTCAGCTGGCTGCAAATCATGGAGGCATATGGCTCAGATTTGTGAAGCCAAGTCATTAGCCCTCTGACCCAATTATAGGAATTATCACAAAGAACAAAGCAATTGGGATTCAGCCATTGCGCTGCTCTTCACTTTAAAGGAAGTGTCTTGGGAACCAGGTCTATTTTTCTTTTTTTAAAAAAATGCCTATTTTACATGATACAGAGGCATTTCCAAGCTTACGAGACATCATCAAAAAGAGTGGAGGAGGCTCCTTTAGGGTAGAGGGCAGATGTTTCTCAAAAAGCACCAGATATCTCTGGTGGCCATGATAGAATAGTACATAGCAACAGCAGCTAGAATAGCATAAAACAAGCATGGCTTGTTAAGGGTTGTGGGTTCTAGTCTTGGTTCAGGCTCCAGTGTGTTGTATGAACATAGGTGAGTCACACTTCCACTCTGAGAGTCAGTGACCTTCATAAAGTGAGGAATCACTTGATTGATCTTTAAGGTCTCTCCTAGCATGCCCATTCCCAACTGATCATGCCCCAGAGTTACATCATCCTTTGTAGTGAAAAACTTAGTGAAATAAGCTCAAAAATAATATTACTTTCTAAAATAAGCTATAATTTTATAGCAGATTTCTGTGCAAGAGAGGCATGAATGTGCTTTGTTTTATTTTTAATGAAATTAAACTTAGAAAAAGACCTAATACCCCTGAATTTAAAAAGTAAACAGAATCAACTATATGACTTTGTATCCTCTAGTTAGAGAAATAATTTTTAATAAAGAAAGAAACTATGAATTGTGATTGCCCATTACAGCTATCTACGGGGTAATAAGCGTTGCTGATTCTGTGCCATCTAGCAAAAAATGCTGCAAAGAAAAAAAAATATTGCAGGTTTAGTATCTTAATTATGTAGATTTTACTTTCAATGAACTCTTGCCAAAATAAATTGCGTATGTTATCTAAAAAGCAAATGTTAATTAAAACTGTATCTTGATAGCATGCTTGGTTCACAAGACATTCTGAGCATATGAGATTATATGGCATGCATTAGCTACAATCAACTCAGACTGAAGGTCCGGGTCATTTCAGTGATTCATGTTAAGCCAGACAGTGCTGACTGGTACTGGCGTCTGACAGCAGCACTCACATATTTATATAGAAGATGCGGCTTGATCCCAACTTATTTTTTCCAGATGAGTGAAGTGTCTCTGCCTGCTACAGAGTCTCATAAATAGGATAGCTGACTTGAGTTCCCATTAATTAGCTGTTTAACACAAAGCAACCCAGCGTTCATTCATCAGAGCTACGAAAATAAAATCCCCAGCAAGGAAATGAGATTGGGATACAGGTACAGAGGACCAGAGGCCAGCATATTCATCACTTGTCTGTTTCCTTCTGCTCCCCTGGGCTTGGATGTCCCCAAGATCAGACCATCATCCATACACCCCTGATAGGTGGGTAATTGCATTCTTGAGCCACAGCATCTGGTCCTTTTTGAACATCTTCACTGCTGAGCAGTGTATACAAAGAGCAAGATCCAAATACTGCAGAACTGATTCTTTCACCCTCTCCAAGAGGCATGGCTCCAAAGCTAGTTTAATTATAGGTGTTTAGACGTACTGAGATGAATACCTTGGGAACAGCCGTTCCACAGCACCGCTCTGGCAAGCACGTACTTTCTTTTCTATTTTTTTTTTTCCACTTTCTATTTTAACAAACAGTCAACTGTGTGCTGCATGTAAGTGATCTGTAATCAACGGAACACTAAAATGCCAAGTGTTAGGAAAAGGTCAGGGGAGAGTTTTTAGACAGGAGCCTGGAGCCACGTCGTGGCCTGGAATGGCAAGGCTGTCATTTCCACCGGACTTCCAGGGTCAGTTCATTTCCAAGTTATTACCAATATACCCTAATAGATGCTCATCTATGTTCAGCTAAGCCACTTCCCACCTGCCTCTAAGAATCTCTCAAGAATGGCCTTTAAATGTTGGCCTACATTATCGATGTTTCTAGAGGTGTAGCAGGAATGAAGGACAACGGACCTGGGTTCGGATCTCCTCATTACTTAGGAGGTGGGTGATGGTGAGTAAGCCACTTCAACCCTTTGAGCTACAGTCTCATCATCAAACAGGAATGATACTGCCTACCTATAGGGGCAGATGTGAGGCTTAAATGAAAGAGGGAATGTAAAACAGTACCAGACACTTAGCAATATGTAGGAGCAGCTATGATTCATTCGTTCATCATTCATCCATCTGTCATCCATCCACACAATAGATATTTTGTGTTGACTTTGATAATTCAGAGTTAGGCTTAAGCACAAAGACATTTAGGGAAAAAAAGAATTTTATGAAGACAAGTAGAGCCACGGAATGGATAACCACTGAGCAGGTCTAATTCCTCCAGGCACAGTGCAAAGGCCGGAGAGGACAGGAGACAGGTATAAGGATGTCTCCTTTCTCTGTGTGCTGGCCACCTGCCTGTTTATTCTCAGGTCCCATTTCTGCCTGTCTCTACCTGAGACACCAAAACCTGCATTTCCCATATTCTCTTGCATGGTGGCTTTTTCTTAGGCTCTGTTGATAGGGAGATCTGGGAAGGCAAAAGGAAGGGATTTCCTGTTTTCAGGTCCTGTATTTCTTCACGGTGTCCTTCCAGCAGCAGAGGACAGCTAGGACCTCCAGCATCATTTGGCAGTTTCCCCCTCTTCCTTGAGCTCGGGCCTCTTCCTTGACCCCAGGTCCAGAGCTTACCAGCCACTCCCAATCTCAGCATCAGCCAAGTGGCACCCCATCGGACCTCAGCATCAGTCATACAGAGTCCACTCAGCATTCTCATCACCAGCCACCAGTACTCCTCAGACGTCATGGCTCACAGCCCAGCACCCTGGAGGTCTCAGCACAAGCCGTGCAGTGCCTATTCTCTGACTCCAACATCATCCTTCGCAGTTCCTTCTTGCTGATTCCAGCACAGGCAGATCAACATCCAAAGTCCCTCAGTAGTGCAGCTTAGCAAAGGTGGACTGGTGGGCTCTAGATACACCATAGCCTTCCTTATTCCTTCAGTACTAGGTGGGGAGTTTCCTGCACTTACTAATCTCTGCTTCACTTCACCTTTCCCATTTGCTCTTTCAACCTATCAAACTATTTTATAACTAATCTCCTGTATTAAACCCCCTCCATGTGAAATACCAAATGTGGTTTGTCTTTTCCCAACTGGACCCTGACTGATATACATCCTGCACATTTGAACGTGGACACTAAAGCCTGAGGGGGAGGGGAGATTAAGAAGGTTGTGTTAAAAGTTAATACCCTTTAATCCAATAATTCCACTTCTGCAAATCTTAAAAGTGATGTCTGCTAACTCCTAGTCTTCCTTCAAGCTTCACCTATATGTCACTTACTCACGGAGGCTTTCTGAATCTAAATTATTTGCCTCCCCCATAGCAGTCTGAAACTTTCCTTCACAGCATTCACCACCATTTGCAACAATCTAATTTTGTGATCCTGTTTGTCTTTCTCGCCATTAAGCAAAAGCAGGAACTGGTCTGTCTTGTCACTGACCTTTCCAACACCTGGAAAAAAGGCTTACCTTAAGCAAGTGCTCAAAAACATCTGTGGAATGAATGAACAGATGAATAACTGAAAATGTTCATTGTAACATTGTTTATACTTAATGAATGACTGTAAACAACCTACATATCTTGTATAACAGAAATGGGTGAATTTGTAAGAAAATCTACTCCATGGATCATATAAACATTATATTTAGCCTGACATAAATGATTGCCAAAGCATGGTCTATGAACTGCATGCCTCAAAATTGCCAAAGAGCAGAATCCCAGGCACCACCTCAGAATTTTCATATGTTCTTAAGGTGATTTTATGCACCCTAACTCTTAGGAATCCCTGGTCTAGTATGAAAATTGCAGAAATCTGCAGTAACTTGAAAAATGTATCTTACTATACTAGCTGAACAAAATAAAAATAAAACCAATCAACCAAATAAGCCAAAGCAAAGGCCATCATAGAACTAAATGAGACAAATAGATAAGAAGATATGTAGGAAGGTAAATAGACAAACAATTATTCTTTAAATCATAAAAAAGAAAAAAGAACTGGAAGGAAATAGCCTGGAAGGAAAAAAAGAGCTGGAAGGAAATGTGTTTCTTTGGAGAATGGAATGGCAAAACTATTACTTTGTTTTTCTCTTTCTGATTTTTCATATTTTCTGAATTTCTGATAATAAGCATGTATTTTCTAATTAAAAATACCAAACCAAATTATCTTTAAAAATACATAGAGACAGAGATATTTCCTAGATCACCTAGGCCAGTTGAAAACCCCTGGTCAGAATCTCCAACCTCTCCTGTCCTGGGTTCCTTGGGCTGTTCCTCCATCATTACTTGTCTCCCGTGGGACATGGGATGTGATCATTTCCTTAAATCTTACTCCGGCCACACTAAAATCAGAGTTTGGCAGCTGGTAAGCCATTGAAATTTCATACTTAAGACATCAAAGCTGGCAGCTTTGCTTTCAATTCCCCCTAGCTCATCTCCTTAGGAGAAACATTTCTCAAAAGCACTTGATCCCTTGAAGTTATTGGGCACCACATTTAGACAAAGCCCCACTCAGGATAGAGAGGCAAAGTCAGAGAGAGCCCATGCACAGTATATGAAAGGCTTGGATACATGTGTGACGTACAGGGGGAAAGGGGCCCAAACAGCCCATCAGCTCGGAGCCCCTTCAGTCCAGTTCCCAATAGACTGTGCAACTGTCATGGGAGAAAGAGGGAATGTCATAGTATGGCAAAAGTTCATCTTGGGAAGAGCTCTCTCTTTGCAGCCAAGCCTGCCATCAACCAGAAACAGCATGATGGCTCTCTGTTAGGTCATCTCCAAGGAGAAGAATTTTAAGGGAATGCTTCAATGTCCTTAAAATAGGGCCCAACTCCACCTGGCTGTTGTTTGGCATTGCTGCTTCCAGCCTGCTGCCAGTTCTTGAACTGGACTCTGTGCCAAGACCCCTGGTCTTCTTCCTCTTTACCAAGGTGCTTCATAAAGACAGTCACTCTCCTTGGCAGGTGAAATAAAATGATCCCTATTTCCTATAAAGTAATAGGCAAAAGTGATCCCTGACAGTGAAATCTGGGCTGTAACAGCCAAACCACCACCTCAGAGCAGGCGATTCGACAGGCACTGACAGAGCTCCTGTGCAGTCAGCAGCGGCCAGCCCTCCCCTCTCCCAGACAATGAAATTACCATAAAGAACTTGGCAGCCGCGCCTTCACTGGTCTCTTGACTCCAGTTTTCCTACTACTTGAATCCATTTGAACATAGGCAAACCTTCCCCAAACTCCAATTTCTTCATGTTCAAAAACCAAGAGCAACAGAATCAAAGATAAGTTTATAGCTTGACATTTCAATCTTTCCAAATTCTAGCTCCAACAGTATTTCTAAATGTGTATTAACAGCAGCCAACATGGTTGGAGTGCTCACTACATACTAGGCACTATTCTTAGAGCTTTATAAAAATTAGTTGAGTTCTCAAAATAACCCTATGAGAAAACAATTAGTCCCATTTTAAAGTTGAGGAAACTGAGGCACGGATATGTTAAACAGGTTAAGTAGGCCAGGCGCAGTGGCTCACGCCTGTAACCCCAGCACTTTGGGAGGCCAAGGCGGGTGGATCACCTGAGGTCAGGAGTTCAAGACCAGCCTGGCCAAAATGTTGATACTCCTTCTCTACTAATAATACAAAAAAATTTAGCCAGGCATGGTCGCGCACGCCTGTAATCCCAGCTACTCAGGAGGTTGAGGCAGGAGAACTGCTTGAACCTGGGAGGCAGAGGTTGCAGTGAGCCGAGATCATGCAATTGCCCTCCAGCCTGGGTGTCAAGAGCGAAACTCCATCTCAAAAAAAAAAAAAAAAAAAAAAAAGGTTTAATGAATCGCCTAAGGTTATGCAGAAGGTAAATGGGAGAAACAGAATTGGAACTCGGGCTGTGTGACTCCACAGCCCCCATGTGAACATTTCTAACCACTATGTTCTCCTGCCTCCTAGGTGTACCTAGAAAGAATGGCCCCTGTCAGCGGGGCCACTCTCTATACTTTCTCCTAAGTGTGCCTGCCTTACTCCTGACTTTTCTCTCCCGTGTTCCCCTCCCCTCCCCATGAGTTAGCGTGTCCTCTAGGTCCATTGCCAGATATGAGGACCTAGGGCATTTGTCATGGTCCTTACTCCTTCTCTGCAGTGTAGGGAGGTCTTGGGTTGAGGTGTTCCTAAAGTATCCCAGCCAGCCCTGGTGTCAGTCGACTGTACTTTAAGGATGTGGGCTTGGAGTCTAATAATCTTGAAAAAGGAAGGCTCATTTAGGTTCCTTATCTGTAAAGTAGGGAGAATAATCCTGCCCCACATTGTTGTAATGAAGGTTAAGTGAGAGAACCATGCAAAGGGCTTTGAAAACTTCCAGAATCACATCTTCCTTTGAACTCGCACAGTATGTTTTACTAACATTTCTTCTCCCTTTACTATAGCCATTGGCATTTTTGTTTTCCCCATTTTCCCCCTGTCCTCAGCACATTAAAGAGACATGTACCTTGACAGGTGGATGATTTGCATCTAGTTTCTTTTACGAAGAGCAGGGATTGAGTGCTCTAAAATAATCTATTCATACACTTCCAGGAACCCATTTGCTGTTGTCCTTAAAGTCTTTAAAGTAAAATGCAAAGGCAGGAGTTAACTGTAAAGAGCCCACACTCTTCCTTCCCTTTTTAACTCCGTCGCCCCTCTTCAGCACTCCCCATGCTCACATTGATGCTACTTCATTTTTGAGACACCAGTAAATAGGCAGTCTCCCAACTACCTCTTGCCCTGTAATAATGGGATATCATTTTCTAAAAATGTGATTTCCTAGCCAGGCATGGTGGTGGGAGCCTGTAATCCCAGCTACACGGGAGGCTGAGGGAGAAGAATCCTTTGAACCCAGGAGGCAGAGGTTGCAGTGAGCTGAGATTGCACCACTGCACTCCAGCTGGGGCGACAGAGTGAGACTCCATCTCAATAAATAAATACATAAATAAAATAAACAAATATGATTTACCCTTTAAATGAGTGAACTGTATACTATGTAAAAGTTTCTGAATAAAGCCCTTAAAATAAAAAAAGAAGCCACAGACAGTGTATAAGCAAATAGACATGGCTGTAATCCAATAAAACTTTTCTTACTGTCTTAGTCCATTTTTTTTTTTTTTTTTTTTTTTTTGCTGTAACAGAAAATCTGAGATTGGGTATTTTATAAAGAGGTTTATTTAGCACATGGTTCTTCAAGCTAAAAAGTTCAAGGGCCTGGTGCAGCTTCTTGCAAGGGCTCTCATCCTGTGTCATAACATGGCAAAATGGAAGTGGACATTTCCAAGGAGAAAATACCTGAGAGGTGTCCTGCGTGTATAACATCCCACTCTCGTAGGAACTAATCCAGTCTTGCCATAGTGAGAACTCACTCACTACCATGAGAAAGGCACTAAGACATAAGCCAGGCTTGGTGGCTCACGCCTGTAATCCCAGCACTTTGGGAGGCCGAGGCGGGTAGATCACAAGGTCAGGAGATTGAGACCATCCTGGCTAACATGGTGAAAACCCGTCTCTACTAAAAATACAAAAAAATTAGCCAGGCATGGTGGTGGGCACCTGTAGTCCCAGCTACTTGGGAGGCTGAGGCAGGAGAATGGCGTGAACCCTGGAGGCGGAGCTTGTAGTGAGCCGAGATTACACCACTGCACTCCAGCCTGGGCAACAGAGCGAGACTCGGTCTCAAAAAAAACAAAAAAAGAGAAAAGCACTAAGCCACACAAGAGGATCTGTCCCTAAGACACAAAGACCTCCACTAGGACCCACTTCTCAATACTACCACATTGGGGGTCACATTTCAATGTGAGTTTTTGTCAGGACAAACTATAGCCAAATCATAGCATTTACCAAAAAAAAAAAAATTGGGTTTCATACTTCCTGCTATCCTCATAGGGGTGGGGTGGTGCAATATATTTGCAATAACCCAGGCTTTGGAGTAAGACAGACCTCAATTTGAATCCTGACTCCTCCCATTCACTATGTGCCCCTGGAATATGCCCCCTGAGTCTCCATTTCCTCCACTGGGAAAGTGTGGTGAAACCACCTGCTGTTGGGACGGTTAAGGAGAAGACAATCATAACATGCCTAACACAGACAGACACTCAAAAACTGGCAGTTTCTTTTTTTCCCCAGCACTGTGGCTTAGGCCCTGTGTTAATAACTGGGTATGTAGAGATAAAGAAGCCACCATCCCTATCCTCAAGGAACTCCACAGCTTACTGGAGCATATGGACATGTAAGTTTCTACATATACATACACAGGATCATAGGACAGGTAAACAGGTGCCTGTGAAACAGGTGAAAGGCCTTCCAAACACAGACTGGGGTCGGAGGCAGTCAGGGATGACTTTCCAGAGTCCAGAAGTAAACCCTGAGCTAAGCCTTGGAAAAAGAAAGGGCATAGACTCTCAGACCACCTGGGTTCCTATCCCCGCTCTGCCCTATACATTTTTGTGACCCTAAGAGACAAACAATCTTTTTGAGCTCTATAGAACTGTCTTCATTTGAAAAAGGAAGTGATAAACAATGTATAACTGGCAGGATTGTTGTGAAGTTTACAGGAGACAATAAACAAACGTATTGTGATGGCTAAGCTTAGGGTGAGTTTACGGACAAGGCTAGGTGTTAGATGAGGGGGAGCCTTACCCAATATAAAATAATATAATCTGTGAATCTCAACATGATGTGCATGGATTTTACAAAGTAGTTCTGCATGTGTGCACGTGTGTGTACTTGGATTTATATGGAAAACAAATCCACTTAAGGAAACTATTCCAAATAAAGGCCTAGGGGAAGTCAGGTGGACACGGCCATCCTCTTCCCCAACCTAACCTGGATTTATAGAGTTTATTTTTCCTAAATTGCTCTAAGTGCTTCAGGTGTACTATCTGATTTACCTTTATGACATTCCAATGTAGTTAGAGGCAGGTGGTATTATTTTCATTTTATTGATGTGGCTATTAAGGCAGAGAGGTGAGCTAGCTTAAGTTTGTGGAATTGTAAGGCAAAAAGGGACTTTGAAGGTCATTTAGTCCGACTCCCACTCTGGAGCTATACAGCCCTAAACAGTGTTCTTGCCAACGCCTTATTCAGTTAATGTTTGAGTACCTCCAGGAACAGGGAGCCTGCTCTGTAAGAGAGACAGCAGTCTAAGTGTGGGCTTGGAAAAGCTCCCCCTTTTTTGAAACAGGGTCTCACTCTGTTGCCCAAGCTGGACTGCAGTGGTGCGAACATGGCTCACTGCAGTGTGGACCTTCTGGGCCCAAACAAACCTCCTGTCTCAGTCTCCCAAGTAGCTGAGGACTACAGGTGTGCACCACCACACCTGACTAATGTTTTATTTTTTGAAACAGGGTCTCGCCATGTTGCCCAGGCTAGTCTTGCACTCCTGGGTTCAAGCAGTCCTCAAGCAAGCTGACTTGGAGTCAGGCTTTGTCATCTTGGAGACTCAGGTTCAAATCCCAGATCCGCTACTTAGCAGCTGGACAAATTATTAATCTCTCCAAGGCTCCACATCCTCATGTACAAAATACCTACTTCCTAGAGCTGTTTTGGAGACCAAATAAAATAATAGATAGCAAGCCATTTTGGTATTTATAAAGCACTGCATATGTGTAAGGCATCATTAGTATCACTGCTATCATAAAGGCTTTCCCCCTGACAGGTACCACTTTGTATTGTTGCTGGGACTATAAATTGGCACAACCCTTTTGATGCACACAGTGGCCCTATCTACCAGCATTTAAATATAGCCATCCCTTCTGAGCCACAAATTCTACTTCTAGGTATTTATTCTACAGATCTACTTCCACATGTGTATAATACGTATGTTCAAAGACATTTTCACTACCACATCATTAGTAATTTAAGAATACTGGAAACAACCTTAATGATGTTCATTGGGAATTAATTAAATACATCATAATATGGTGATAGAATGGAATATACTGTTACATTGCTAGGAAAATGCAGTATTTCTATATGTACCGGTGTGGTCTGATGTCTAAGATATGTTATTTAGTGGAAAAAGGAGGCTGCGGTAGAGGGCATATAGTCTGGACCACTGTATTAAAAAAGTGAATATAATATGTAAACCCATACACATGTGTATATTCTCAGACTGTGGCTGGAAAAATATGGAGGAGATTGGAACAGTATTTGCCTCTTGGGAAGGAAATCAGTCAAGTAACTTTTTACTGTATGCATTTTTATATTATTTTAATTGTTTTTACCAGGAGGATGTGTTCCTTTTATAGCCACAGAAATATAAGCACCATAAAGATGCTGACTCCCTAACTAGACATTAAGTTGCAGGGGAGCAGAAGCATATCCCTCTCCTTGTCTCAGTAAATGGCAGCCCATGCCACAAGGCCAATCCTCAGAGCTGTCTTCATCTCCTCTTTCTCTCTGCATAATAACCAACAAATCCTGTCTGCTGTACTTTTGACCTAGATCCAGAATCAGATCACTTCTTGCCACCTCTGCTGCCACCATCCTGGGCTGAACCACTGTCATCTCTCAGGGGACCTCTCTACCAGACTTCCCACTGGTCTCTTCCCCACCGAGAAAGCAGCCCAACCAAACTGTTTAAAAACCTGTCAGAGCAGGAAATCCTCTGCTTAAAACTGCCCAGTAGCTTTTTATCTTATGCAGTGACAAAGCAAAATTCCCTCCATGGCCTCTAAGGACCCCCATGGCGGTGGCCACAGCCATCGCCTTAAGCCCATCTCCTAACTTCTCCCTTCTTGATCTTTCTGCTCCAGTCACACCGTTCCCCTCCGTGGTGTTTCTTGAGCTCACCCTTACCTTCGTATTCACTCTTTCCTCAGCCTAAAAGGAACTACCCATATAAAATCATGTGGCTGGCTCTCACTTCCTTAAATGTCACCCTATCCTTTTTCTCCTCACCTTTACAAAATAGCACCCCATTTCTCTTTATTCCCTCATCTTGCCTCATTCTTCTAAATGGTAATATTCCCTTCCTGACAATATTTGTTCATCTGTGTCATTTTATCTCCCATCATTAGAAAGCAAACCACAATGAGTTCTTCAAAGTTGTGGGCTCAGTTTCAATTATCAGTCTCTGCAGCAGCCAGTACAGGCCTGCCATTAAGTAGGTAGAAAAAGAGGGGAAGAAAAATGAAGGGAGGGAAAGGAAGGGAAGGAAGAGGAAGAAATGATAGGACAGATGTGTAGAAGGAAGAAAGGAAGGAAAGAAGAAAGGAGGGGAAGAAGGAAGTTTAGGAATCATTGTACAAGAGAGAAAGAGAAATTAAAATAGAGAAAAAGGAAGCTGAACAGAGTACACAGCTTGGGAGCCTAGTATCTGGAGTAACTTTGCCCTGAGGACCCTCCATCCTACGAGATGTTCCTGTTTGTTCCCCGAAAAAATGTTCCATGGGTAAGTTGGAAAATGCACAACTGACAACCCCTTGTGAAAGAATATGATTTTGAGAAGCATAATAAAAGATTTGAAAAGTTTTAAAGACCCGATTGATCTTTACATTCTCAATCTCTTTTTGACTACAGCTCTTTCTTTTCTATTCCTTTCTTCTCTTCCTCCCTTTCTTCCTCCTTCCCTCCCTCCCTCCTCCTTTTCCTTCCTTCCTTCTGCCTGTCCGGACAGAAAGGGGGAAGACAATTTAGAGAATGGGGACAGAGACTAGAGACTTAGGCTGAAATCCTAGAATAGCTCCATGTCAAGTAAGTCAGCACCCTGAAGCTGACTCTTCTGTCTGTAAAGAGATGGAACAGGAAAGGAGGTCTATGGGCTTCTGACAGTTTTGTATAAAAGAGCTGAACCAGGAATTTCCTGCTGATATCAAATAGAGGTGGGAAATGATTTTGCTTGAAAATAAGAATGGAGAAAGTATGTATCCTAGGGATGTGTGTTATGTATATTATCTAAACAGATTGGCCATATGTGATCAAATGCCCAGGAGCCAGCTGGTGAGAAAGGTGGGAGCACCAAATTGATTGCGTCAGTATGGCAGGGCACACCTCTCTATGTCAGTGTCTGTGATCTGGGGATATCAATAGTGGCAAGCTTTAGGCTGCAGTTAGGGTTTAGTCCTGTATCTATTACTGGCAATTAGCAATTTGTTACACAAGCTAAAAATTGCTCCCTTACTTAACTCTAAGCTGTCCTCCACAAAATCCCTTTAGGGCAGAGACTAAGTCTGAAGTGAAGTCACAGGTTGGAAATTGTTACAGTTCCTGAGCCATGCTGAATGAATGAAGGAAGGAACAAAAGCAGGCAATGAGTCTGTGTCTCAATATTGTCATGGATATAACAGGGCTGAAACAAGAACCTCAAAAGGTCTTTATGAAGACTTTGTCGGTTGTTAAGTGTTAAACACTTCGGTTTCTCCTTCTACCAGAAATAGCATTAATAATAAATGCCTTCTGAACATGAAATATAATATTAGTAGAAATGAAGAAAGTGCAAACACAGGCCGAAATTTTCACTTCCAAATTTCATGCAAATGCAAGTCAAACACAATCCAAGCGAAGTGAGAAGAATTAGAAAGAAAAACTTGTAACAAACATTTGGGCATTAAAGCCATTGGAATAGCAAGTAGCCTTTTTTCTATGCCCACCTTACAGGTTCAAAATGTGTTAGACAAGGCTGAATACAAATTTTAAACATCAAAAAACAAGTAAATAATCTTTGTATAGCACTTTGACTCTTCATAAAACAGTTCCTTATTATTCTCCCCATTAATTCATGTATGTATTCAGCAAACAGTTAATGAGCACCACTGTTTATGAATCAGCCTCTTTGAAGGACATTCAGATGAACCATGCACATCAAGGAGCTGACTATCAGATGGAAGAGACAAACAATTTGAAACTTATAACATTTGATTTACATTAACCACCCAGTAAGAATGATCAGATACTATGATCTCAATTTTATAAGTGAATAAACTGAGGAACAGAATTGTACTAATTAAGAACTCCAACTCCAGCGTCAGACAGACATGAAGGTGAACCCTGAATCTACTAGCTTCTCACTGGGGGACCTGGGATGAGTTACATTTTATTTATTTAGTTTTGAGACAGAGTCTCGCTCTGTCACCCAGGCTGGAGTGCAGTGGCGCGATCTTGGCTCACTGCAACCTCTGCCTCCAGGGTTCAAGCAATTCTCCTCCCTCAGCCTTCCAAGTAGCTGGAATTATAGGCGCCTACCACCATGCTTGGCTAAATTTTTTTGTATTTTGTTTTTTTTTAGTAGAGATGGGGTTTCACCATATTGGCCAGGCTGGTTTCTGACTCCTGACCTCAAGTGATCCAACAACTTCAGTCTCCCAAAATGCTAGGATTACAGGTGGAGCCACCATGCCCAGTCAAGTTACATTTTCTGTGTATTGGTTTACTCGTCTGATGGATATTAATAATTGATCCTCCTTCAAATGGATTAGATGAGTGAATGTAAGGTTTTTTAAAAAGTTAACAAAGTACTTTACATATACGATCTCTCAGTAAATGCCAGTAATTATTATTATCACCATAAATTTTATTAGTTATTATTAATAGTATTTGTATTGGATTTACTCAAAGTCACTTGATGAATAAGTTTCAGAGTAGAATACACAGCAATATCTTCTAAGGCGAATATCTGTGCACTTTCCACATAAAAATCAGGTTGATAAATACAGAATAATGGGCTCAAAAGGAAACCCAAGTCATCAAGTTCAGTTTCTTCTAATAACTAGTGGTCATTCTGTCTCTTATCAAGATCTTCACTCCTTACTGCAAAAATTAACCTATGAAGTGCCTATCACCATTAGAAAAGTATGTGTTGGGTTTCACCGTCACTCTCTAACTTTGTACATCAGTCATTGTTCAGACCTCTGGGGTAACAGAGAAAAAGCCTTGGCCTTCTATGTCATGAGAACCTTTTCAAGCCACTGACTATATTCTGACAGGTCTCTAAGATGATTAACAACCAGCATTTCCAGCATGAAATGGGTCACACTTGAAATACATGCACGCTTTGTAGAGAATTTATGGTAACATTGCTCATCCTAAGCAAAGGGGCTGTGCCATTTTTATTCACTCTCTCAACATTTATCAAGCCACATTTATGTGTCAGAAACTAGACTCGAGATACTGGGGCCACTGAGAACACAGCACAGACCTCGCTGTCACAGAGTTTGAGACTAGAAAATACAAGTTCTCTTCATAAGGATTTTCTTCTTTCATAGTTACAAAGAATATCCCTCATCTGGTCCAATTTTGTCATTTTCCAGAGGAGTAAACTGAGGCCCAAAGATGGAAAATGACTCACCCAAGGACACAAACTGAGTTAATGGCAGGCTAGACTAAATACCCTTTCTCACTCTCCCAAGATTATTTCTCTTAAGCGACCATTCCACAAGATACTATAGCACAGATTTAAAAATACAAATGCTCACAGGTTGATGAGCAAAGGCTTGATTTAAAGAGGTCTGGGGCTTCTCTTGGGCCTACCCTGATTTCCTTTTGACCTTGGACAGGGGCTAGCTGAAGAGTCTCAAGGCTGTCATATGGGAGGTCCATTTCTGCTTCTCCACAAGAGCTCTTTGGGGTATTTAAAAATACATTACACGACGTGATAGCTAAAGCATGTTCCCATGGGTGGTTACCCAAGAGTCACAGTTCCATTCCTTGCTCTGCCACTGAGACTGTGATTGACGGCCTGGGTGCCAGTGACCCTGGGCCAAATCACTTAATGTTCTTTCCTTCTCCATAGAATGGCTAGGACGATGGGAGTTCCCAGGCATACTGGTCCATTGTGACGATGGATTGTTTCCTGACATCTATAAAACTCTATGAGTTCCACTGAGAAAGGCCCGATTATTATGATACCCTTGAGAGTTCCCTCTCTTTTGTAACATAAGTGAAACTATACTTTATCTCATTAGCTACACATTATATATTGGTCATCTACCAAGAACTTGCAGGTTTCACATGTAAATTAACCTGGACTTAGGGGTCTGGAGCCAAAGTGGGTAAAAAAGCAGGTGAGGTATGAGCCATGTTGAACAAGGTGTCAAGGGCCTTGGAGTTTCAATATGACTCTGTCCTTAGCCCAACTCTGTGAGATTAGGCGAACTTCTGGATCTTTCTCTCTCAATCTCCTCGGCATTTATCAAATGGAAATACCAATCCTGTCCTTGTTTTTCCTGTCACAGGATGGCTGTAGACTCAAAGAAGAATACAGATAACACTTTGCAAATAGCAAAGCCACATATACAAGCATCAGATATGACTATTACAGATGACCTCTACTTACAAAATCTTGTCTAATAAATTTGTAGTCATGAACTGATATCATGGGACACTGAATTGCCTCAAAATAATGTTATTCAAAAAGGTTAGATTCCTAGGAAAGCTTCCCACTCAGTTCCAAATTGCAAAGTTACAGGGATAAAGGCATACTTTCCATTATAGTCAATTACCTTTGATAATATAGTTTCTCAGGGAAAAACATTTTGGATTCTAAATCCCCTATAAGACATCTCTCTTCCTAGCAGCCTTAAGTGACAGGAGTTTATGAACTTGGGAACAAGGCAAGCTAGGTTCAAGTCCCACCTCTGCTACTCCCTAGTTCTGCAACTATAGGCAAATAAATTAACCTTTCTGATCATCAGTCTCCTCATTTGTCAAATGTGGTTGATGATGACTACCTAAGTACCTAAGTGGCAAAAGCTTATCTAGCAGCACTAGAAGGCAAGGTTTTGAACTGCCATTCTTTCACTAAATCACATTGCATTGTGATTTATAATGACTTGTTATGTCAAGTCAGGGCTTACAAACTTAAGACCTAATAACAAACCCAAAAGTACATTCCTTAAAACAATGCATACATTTTAGGCTTCCAATATGACCATTATAATTATCTCTTTATTTAGAAGACTAGTACTTGTTTAAGGAACTCTTTTTTATCCCCAACATGACAAAAACTTTCCAACATACAGAAGAATATTTTCATGAACTCCCATACACTCACTACTAAATATTTTACAATTTTTATTTTATCATATGTGTACTTATCTATCCAATCTCGATTGCCATCCACCAATCCATGTTATTTTTTGATGCATTTTAAATTAAATGCAGACATCTGTACACTTTCCCCCTAAAAAACTCAGTATGAATATCATTAACTAGAGTTCAACATTTGTTTCCAGTTTTCTTTTCTTTTGAGGTAAAAGTTATATACAATGAAATGCACAAATTCTATGTGAACATTCTCACTGGGTTTTTACGAAGGCATATACATACAGTACTTACATGATCAAAGTCCTTATCAAGGCTTTAAACATTGCTATCAGCCCAAAAAGTTCCTCAATCACATTCCCATTCAGACTTTAGCCCTATCCCCTGAGAGGCTAACACTATTTTACTTCTTTAATAGACTTTATTTTTTAGAGCACTTTTGGGTTCACAATAAAATTCAGAGGAAGGTACAGAGATTTCCCATATACCCTCTGCCCCCACACATGTATAGCCACCTCCATTATCAATATCTCCCACCAGAGAAGTACATTTGCTACAATTCATGAACTTGCACTGATATATCACTATTACTCAAAGACTATGGCTTACATTAGGGTTCGATTTTGGTGCTGTACATTTATGGGTTTTGATGAATGCATAAGGACTTGTATCTACCAGTGCAGTTTCATGCAAAGTAGTTTCACTGCTGTAAATATGTGGAACATAATCCTCTGTGCTCTGCCTATTCGCCCATCCCTACTACCAACCTCTGACCTTTTTACTGTCTCCATAGTTTTGCCTTTTCCACAATGCCATATAGTTGAAATCACAAAGTACGTAGCCTTTTCACATTGGCTCCTTTCACTTAGTAATACACTTTTAAGATTCCTTCATATCTTTTCGTAGTGTAAGAGCTCATTTTTGTTAACACTGAATAGTATTTCATTATCTGGATGTAACACAGTTTTTTCATTCATTCACCTACTGAAAGACACCTTGGTTGCAATTAGGAATAAAGCTGCTATAAACATCCATGTGTACATTTTTGTGTGAATGTGTGTTTTCAACTCATTTGAGTAAAAGTCAAGGAGCACAATTGCTGGGTCAAATGCTAAGAGTATGTTTAGTTTTGTAAAAACTGCCTAGTGGGCTTCCAACGTGGCTGTACCATGTTGCATTCCCACCAGGAATAAATGAGAGTTTTTGTTGCTCCACATCCTCAACAGCATTTAGTATTGCCTGCGTTCTGAACTTGACTGTGCCAATAGGTGTGTAGTGGTATCTCATTGTCTTGATTTCACAGAGCAGAAATTGTTAATTTAGTAAAATCTAACTCATAAATTCTTTCTTTTGTAAACCATGTCTTTGCTGTCACAGCTAAAATGTCATTGCCAAACCCAAGGTCATCTATATTTTTTCTTATGCTATCTTCTAGGAGTGTCTTGGTCTGTTTTATGTTGCTATAAAGGAATATCTGGGCCTGGGTAATTTTAAAAGAGGTTTAGTTAGCCCAGGGTTCTGCAGATCATACAGGAAAGATGATGTGGGCATCTCCTTGGCTTCTGGTGAGGGCTTTTGTGTTGCATCAAAACATGGCAGAAAAAGTCAAAGGGGAAGCATGCAGGTACAAAGAGTGATCATGCCTGATGCACACCCTGACTCTGTAACAACCCACTCTCCCAGGAACTAGTGCATACCCCCAGAATTGGTTTGGTCCTGCAAGAGTGAGAACTCACTTACTACCTTAAGAATGGCATCAAACCATTCATGAGGGATCCACCCCCATGGCCCAACCATGTCCCACCCAGAGCCCTTCCCAGTATTCCACACTGGGGACTAAATTTCAACTTGAGGTTTGGAGGGAGCAAACATTTAAACCATAACATGAAGCTTTATAGTTGTGAATTTTACATTTAGGTCTGTATCTATTTTGAGTTAAATTTTTTGTGAAGAGTATAAAGTCTGGGTCTAGAATCACTTTTTTTGCAGGTGAATGTCCAGTTGTTCTAGCATCTTTTGTCAAAAAGACTATCTTTTCTCCATTGCTTTGCCTTTTCCAAAGATCAGTTGAGTATATGTATATGGGTCCATTTCTGGGCTTTCTATTCTGTTTCATTGATCTGTCTAATCTTTCACCAATACCATACTGTCTTGATTACTGTAGCATTATAGTAAGACTGGAAGTTGAGAAGTGTCAGTACTTCAGCTTTGTTATCCATCAACATTGTGTTGGCTATTCTGGGTCTTCTGCCTCGCCATATAAATGTTAGAATTCATTCGTCAATATCCACAAAATAACTTGCTGGGATTTTGGTTGGGATTGCATTGAATCTGTAGATCATATTAGGAAGATCTGATATCTTGACAGCATTGAGTCTTCCTAGCCATGAACATGAAGTATCTCTTCATTTATTTACTCTTTGATTTCTTTCCTCAGGGTTTTATTGTTTTTCTTATATAGATTTTGTTATATTTTTGTCAGATTTATACCTAAGTATTTTTAGGTGTGCTACATGATATTGTGTTTTCAATTTCAAATTCTATTTGTTCACTGCTGGTACATAGGAAAGCAATTCACTTCATATATTAACTTAGATCCTGCAATCTGGCTATAATTCTTAGTTCCAGAAGATGTTTTGTCAATTCTTTTAGATTTTCTACATAGATTATTACATAATCTCCAAACAAAGACAGTTATTTCTTTCTTCCCAATCAGTTTGCCTTTTGTTGTCTTTCTTTTCTTATGGCATTAGCTAGGACTTCTAATATGATGTTGAAAGAGAATGGTGAAAAGGGACACCCTTGTTGTGTTCCTGATCTTAGTGAGAAGTCTTCTAGATTCTCACCATTAAGTGTCATGTTATTTGTAGGTTTTTCATGGATATTCTTTCTCAAATTGAGGAAGTTTCTCTCTATTCGTAGCTGAGAGTTTTTATCCTTAATAGATGTTGGATTTTGTCAAATGCTTTTTCTGTATCTATTAATATGATCATGTAATTTTGCTTCTTTAGCCAGCTGATGTGATGGATTATGTTATTTGATTTTGGAATGTTAAATCAGCTTTGCATACTTAGGATAAATCTCACTTGATTGTGGTGTATGATTCCTTTTAAACATTGTTGGGTTATGTTTGCTAATATTTTGCTGAGGATTTTTGCATCTCATCCTGTTCATGGGTGACATTGGTCTATAGTTTTCTTGCAATCTCTTTGTCTAATTTTGGTGTTAGGGTAATGCTGACTTCATAAAATGTTGGGAAGTATATCCTGTGCTTCTATCTTCTGAAAAAGATTGTAGAGAAAGTGTTATAATTTATTCCTTAAATTGTAGAATTCACCAGTGAATCCATCCAGGCCTGGTCCCTTCTGTTTTGAAAGGTTGTTAATTGTTGATTCAATTTCTTTAACAAATATAGGCCTATTTGGATCTAGTGTGTCTTCTTGTGTTGGTTTTGACAATTTGTGTCTTTCATGGAATTGGTCCATTTCATCTAGGCTATCAAATTTGTAGGCACAGAATTCTTCCTAGTATTCTGTTGTTATTCTTTTTATATATATATATACTTTAAGTTCTAGGGTACATGTGCACAATGTGTAAGTTTGTTACATAGGTATACTTGTGCCATGTTGGTGTGCTGCACCCATCAACTCGTCAGCACCCATCAACTTGTCATTTACATCAGGTATAACTCCCAATGCAATCCCTCCCCTTCCCCGCTCCCCATAATAGGCCCCAGTGTGTGATGTTCCCCTTCCCGAGTCCAAGTGATCTCATTGTTCAGTTCCCAGCTATGAGTGAGAACATGTGGTGTTTGGTTTTCTGTTCTTGTGAGAGTTTGCTGAGAATGATGGTTTCCAGCTACATCCATGTCCCTACAAAGGACACAAACTCATCCTTTTTTATGGCTGCATAGTATTCCATGGTGTATATGTGCCACATTTTCTTAATCCAGTCTATCTCTGATGGACATTTGGGTTGATTCCAAGTCTTTGCTATTGTGAATAGTGCCACAATAAACATATATGTGCATGTGTCTTTATAGCAGCATGATTTATAATCCTTTGGGTATATACCCAGTAATGGGATGGCTGGGTCATATGGTACTTGCAGTTCTAGATCCTTGAGGAATCACCATACTGTTTTCCATAATGGTTGAAATAATTTACAATCCCACCAACAGTGTAAAACTGTTCCTATTTCTCCACATCCTCTCCAGCACCTGCTGCTGCCTGACTTTTTAATGACTGCCATTCTAACTGGTGTGAGATGGCATCTCATTTTGGTTTTGATTTGCATTTTTCTGATGACCAGTGATGATGAGCATTTTTTCATGTGTCTGTTGGCTGTATGAATGTCTTCTTTTGAGAAATGTCTCTTCATATCCTTTGCCCACTTTTTGATGGGGTTGTTTGTTTTTTTTCTTGTAAATTTGTTTGAGTTCTTTGTAGGTTCTGGATATTAGCCCTTTATCAGATGAGTAGATTGCAAAAATTTTCTCCCATTCTGTAGGTTGCCTGTTCACTCTGATGGTAGTTTCCTTTGTTGTGCAGAAGCTCTTTAGTTTAATTAGATGCCATTTGTCAATTTTGGCTTTTGTTGCTGTTGCTTTTGGTGTTTTAGACATGAAGTCCTTGCCCATGCCTATGTCCTGAATGGTATTACCTAGGTTTTCTTCTGAGTTTTTATGGTATTAGGTCTAACATTTAAGTCTCTAATCCTTCTTGAATTAATTTTCGTATAAGGAGTAAGGAAAGGATCCAGTTTCAGCTTTCTACTTACAGCTAGCCAATTTTCCCAGTACCATTTATTAAATAGGGAATCCTTTCCCCATTTCTTGTTTTTCTCAGGTTTGTCAAAGATCAGATGGCTGTAGATGTGTGGCATTATGTCTGAGGGCTCTATTCTGTTCCATTGGTCTACATCTCTGTTTGCTATCAGTTCCATGCTGTTTTGGTTACTGTAGCCTTGTAGTAGAGTTTGAAGTCAGGTAGCGTGATGCCTCCAGCTTTGTTCTTTTGACTTAGGATTGTCTTGGCAATGTGGGCTCTTTTTTGGTTCTATATGAATTTTAAAGCAGTTTTTTCCAATTCTGTGAAGAAACTCATTGGTAGCTTGATGGGGATGGCATTGAATCTATAAATTACCTTGGGCAGTATGGCCATTTTCATGATATTGATTCTTCCTATCTATGAGCATGGTATGTTCTTCCATTTGTTTGTGTCCTCTTTTATTTCACTGAGCAGTGGTTTGTAGTTCTCTTGAAGAGGTCCTTTACATCCCTTGTAAGTTGGATTCCTAGGTATTTTATTCTCTTTGAAGCAATTGTGAATGGAAGTTCATTCATGATTTGGCTCTCTGTTTGTCTGTTACTGGTGTATAAGAATGCTTGTGATTTTTGCACATTAATTTTGTATTCTGAGACTTTGCTGAAGTTGCTTATCAGCTTAAGGAGATTTTGGGCTGAGATGATGGGGTTTTCTAAATATACAATCATGTCATCTGCAAACAAGGACAATTTGACTTCTCCTTTTCCTAACTGAATACCCTTTCTTTCTCTTGCCTGACTGCCCTAGCCAGAACTTCCAACACTATGTTGAATAGGAGTGGTGAGAGAGGGCATCCGTGTCTTATGCCAGTTTTCAAAGGGAATGCTTCCAGTTTTTGCCCATTCAGTATGATTGTCATAAATAGCTCTTATTATTTTGAGGTACGTTCCAACAATACCTAGTTTATTGAGAGTTTTTAGCATAAAGGGCTGTTGAATTTTGTCAAAGGCCTTTTCTGCATCTATTGAGATAATCATGTGGTTTTTGTCTTTGGTTCTGTTTATATGCTGGATTATGTTTATTGATTTGCGTATGTTGAACCAGCCTTGCATCCCAGGGATGTAGCCCACTTGATCATGGTGGATAAGCTTTTTGATGTGCTGCTGGATTCAGTTTGCCAGTATTTTGTTGAGGATTTTTGCATCGATGTTCATCAGGGATATTGGTCTAAAATTCTCTTTTTTTGTTGTGTCTCTGCCAGGCTTTGGTATCAGGAAGATGTTGGCCTCATAAAATGAGTTAGGGAGGATTCCCTCTTTTTCTGTTGATTGGAATAGTTTCAGAAAGTATGGGACCAGCTCCTTGTACCTATGGGAGAATTCAGCTGTGAATCCATCTGATCCTGGACTTGTTTTGGTTGGTAGGCTATTAATTATTGCCTCAATTTCAGAGCCTGCTATTGGTCTATTCAGTGATTCAACTTCTTCCTGGTTTAGTCTTGGAAGAGTGTAAGTGTCCAGGAAATTATCCATTTCTTCTAGATTTTCTAGTTTATTTGCATAGAGGTGTTTATAGTATTCTCTGATGGTAGTTTGTATTTCTGTAGGGTTGGTGGTGATATCCCCTTTATCACTTTTTATTGCGTCTATTTGATTCTTCTCTCTTTTCTTCTTTATTACTCTTGCTAGTGGTCTATCAATTTTGTTGATCCTTTCAAAAAACCAACTCCTGGATTCATTGATTTTTTGGAGGGTTTTTTGTGTCTCTATCTCCTTCAGTTCTGCTCTGATCTTAGTTATTTCTTGCCTTCTGCTAGCTTTTGAATGTGTTTGCTCTTGCTTCTCTAGTTCTTTTAATTATGATGTTAGAGTGTCAATTTTAGATCTTTCCAGCTTTCTCTTGTGGGCATTTAGTGCTATAAATTTCCCTCTACACACTGCTTTAAATGTGTCCCAGAGATTCTGGTATGCTGTACCTTTGTTCTCATTGGTTTCAAAGAACATCTTTATTTCTGCTTTCATTTCGTTATTTACCCAGTAGTCATTCAGGAGCAGGTTGTTCAGTTTCCATGTAGTTGAGCAGTTTTGATTGAGTTTCTTTTTTTTTTTTTTTTTTTTTTTTTTTTTTTTTGGAGACGGAGTCTCGCTCTGTCGCCCAGGCTGGAGTGCAGTGGCCAGATCTCAGCTCACTGCAAGCTCCGCCTCCCGGGTTTACGCCATTCTCCTGCCTCAGCCTCCAGAGTAGCTGGGACTACAGGCGCCCGCCACCTCGCCCGGCTAGTTTTTTGTATTTTTTAGTAGAGACGGGGTTTCACCGTGTTAGCCAGGATGGTCTCGAACTCCTGACCTCGTGATCCACCCGTCTCGGCCTCCCAAAGTGCTGGGATTACAGGCTTGAGCTGATTGAGTTTCTTAGTCCTGAGTTCTAGTTTGATTGCACTGTGGTCTGAGAGACAGTTTGTTATAATTTCTGTTCGTGTACATTTGCTGAGGAGTGCTTTACTTCCAATTATGTGGTCAATTTTGGAATAAGTGTGATGTGGTGCTGAGAAGAATGTATATTCTATTGATTTGGGGTGGAGAGTTCTATAGATGTCTATTAGGTATGCTTGCTGCAGAGGTGAGTTCAATTCCTGGATATCCTTGTTAACTTTCTGTCTCGTTGATCTGTCTAATGTTGACAGTGGGGTGTTGAAGTCTCCCATTATTATTGTATGGGAGTCTAAGTCTCTTTGTAAGTCTCTAAGGACTTGCTTTATGAATCTGGGTGCTCCTGTATTGGGTGCATATATATTTAGGATAGTTAGCTCTTCCTGTTGAATTGATCCCTTTACCATTATGTAATGGCCTTCTTTGTCTCTTTTGATCTTTGATGGTTTAAAGTCTGTTTTATCAGAGGCTAGGATTAAAATCCCTGCCTTTTTTTGTTCTCCATTTGCTTGGCAGCTCTTCCTCCATCCCTTTATTTTGAGCCTATGTGTGTCTCTGCATGTGAGATGGGTCTCCTGAATA
The DNA here is from genome assembly GCF_002776525.5 of Piliocolobus tephrosceles. Lineage (NCBI taxonomy): Eukaryota > Metazoa > Chordata > Mammalia > Primates > Cercopithecidae > Piliocolobus > Piliocolobus tephrosceles. Next base: position 4,166 of record NW_022321793.1, on the reverse strand, counting down.
CAGCAAACTGATGGGTCTTGACTCTTTATCCAATTTGCCAGTCTGTGTCTTTTAATTGGACCATTTAGTCCATTTACATTTAAGGCTAATATTGTTATGTGTGAACTTGATCCTGTCATTATGATATTAGCTGGTTATTTTGCTCGTTAGTTGATGCAGTTTCTTGCTAGCATCGATGGTCTTTACATTTTGGCAAGTTTTTGTAATGGCTGATACCGGTTGTTCCTTTCCATGTTTAGTGCTTCCTTCAGGGTCTCTTGTAGGGCAGGCCTGGTGATGACAAAATCTCTAAGCATTTGCTTGTCTGTAAAGGATTTTATTTCTCCTTCACTTATGAAACTTAGTTTGGCTGGATGTGAAATTCTGGGTTGAAAATTCTTTTCTTTAAGAATGTTGAATATTGGCCCCCACTCTCTTCTGGCTTGTAGAGTTTCTGCCAAGAGATCTGCTGTTAGTCTGAAGTGCTTCCCTTTGTGGGTAACCCGACCTTTCTCTCTGGCTGCCCTTAAGATTTTTTCCTTCATTTCAACTTTAGTGAATCTGACAATTCTGTGTCTTGGAGTTGCTCTTCTCAAGGAGTATCTTTGTGGCATTCTCTGTATTTCCTGAATTTGAATGTTGGCCTGCCCTACTAGGTTGGGGAAGTTCTCCTGGATGATATCCTGAAGAGTGTTTTCCAACTTGGTTCCATTTTCCCCCTCACTTTCAGGCACCCCAATCAGACGTAGATTTGGTCTTTTCACATAATCTCATACTTCTTGAAGGCTTTGTTCATTTCTTTTTCCTCTTTTTTTCTTTAGACTTCTCTTCTCGCTTCATTTCATTCATTTGATCCTCAATCGCTGATACTCTTTCTTCCAGTTGATCGAGTCAGTTACTGAAGCTTGTGCATTTGTCACATATTTCTCATGTCATGGTTTTTATCTCTGTCAGTTCGTTTATGGCCTTTTCTGCATTGATTATTCTAGTTATCCATTCTTCCATTCTTTTTTCAAGATTTTTAGTTTCTTTTCGCTGGGTATGTAATTCCTCTTTTAGCTCTGAGAAGTTTGATGGACTGAAGCCTTCTTCTCTCAACTCGTCAAAGTCTTTCTCCACCCAGCTTTGATCCATTGCTGGCAATGAGCTGCGTTCCTTTGGAGGGGCAGATGTGCTCTTATTTTTTGAATTTCCAGCTTTTCTGCCCTGCTTTTTCCCCATCTTTGTGGTTTTATCTGCCTTTGGTCTTTGATGATGGTGACGTACTGATGGGGTTTTGGTATGGGTGTCCTTCCTGTTTGTTAGTTTTTCCTTCTAACAGTCAGAACCCTCAGCTGGAGGTCTGTTGGAGATTGCTTGAGGTCCACTCCAGACACTGTTTGCCTGGGTATCAGCAGCAGAGGCTGCAGAAGATAGAATATTGCTGAACAGCACGTGTACCTGTCTGATTTTTGCTTTGGAAGCTTCGTCTCAGGGGTGTACCCTGTCGTGTGAGGTGTGGGGTGTCGGTCTGCACCCGATTTTCCAGGTGTTGTGTGTCTCAGTTCCCCTGGCTAGGAAAAGGGATTCCCTTCCCCCTTGCACTTCCCAGGTGAGGCGATGCCTCGCCCTTCTTCAGCTCTCGCTGGTCGGGCTGCAGCAGCTGACCAGCACCAATTGTCCGGCACTCCCTAGTGAGATGAACCTGGTACCTCAGTTGAAAATGCAGAAATCATCCGTCTTCTGTGTCGCTTGTGCTGGGAACTGGAGACTGGAGCTGTTCCTATTCGGCCATCTTGCTCTGCCCTCCTCTGTTGTTATTCTTTTAATGTCCATGGGATTGTAGTGATGTCTCCTCTTTTATTTCTTGTATTTGCTATGTGTGTCCTTTGTCTTTTTTCCATAGTTAGCCTGGTTACAGGCTTTCAATCTTATTGATCTTTACAAAGAAAAAGTTTTTGGTTTGGTTGATTTTCTCTTTTAATTTCTTGTTTTCTATTCCATGGATTTCTGCTCTTATTGTTATTATTTCCTTTCTTCTGCTTAATTTGGCTTTAATTTTATTTCCCTTTTCTGTTTCCCTAAAGTGGAAGCTTTTATTAATTTTAGGTCTTTCTTCTTTTCTAACATATGCATTCAATGCTGCAAATTTCCCTCTAAGCACTGCTTTCACCGCAACCCACAAATTTTGACAAGTTGTGTTTTTATTTTTATTTAGTTAAAAATATTTTTAAATTTCTCTTGAGACTGATTTTTTGACTCGTGTTATTTAGATGTTGTTTATTCTCCATGTACTTTCAGTTTTCCTGTTATCTTTCTGTTATTGATTTCTAGTTTAATTCTACTGTGTTCTGAGAGCAGATATTGATTGTATGATTTTCATTCTTTTAAATTTGTTAAAGTTTGTTTTATGGCCCAGAATATTTTCCATCTTGGTAAATATTTTACGTGAACTTGACAAGAAGTATATTCTGCTGTTGTTGGATGAAGTAGTCTATATGTGTCAATTATATTCAGTTGATTGACGGCATTTTTACTTCGACTATGTTCTTACTAAATTTTTGCCTGCTAGCTCTGTTTATTTCAGATGGAAGGGTATTAAAGACTCCAATTACAATACTGGATTCATCTATTTCTATTTGAAGTTCTATCAGTGTTTATCTTATGTAGTTTGATACTCTATTGTTGAGTGCCTGTGCATTAAGGATCATTATGTCTTCTTGGAGAATTTATCCCTTTACTATTATGTAATGACTCATTTCATCCCTGATAACTTTCCTTTCTCTAAAATCTGCTCTGCTCAAAATTAACATATTGATTTCCACTTTCCTTTGATTAGTGTTAGCATGGTTTGTCTTTCTATGACCATTTAATCTATTTGTATCTTTATATGTAAAATGGGTTTCTTATAAACAAAATATAGTTTGGGACAGGAATTGAGTATTTTCCTTTCCCCAGGTCAGTTAGGCTCTTATAAAACCCCATGTTAGGCTCTGGTTAAATGGTTTCTTCTGAGGGCAGATCTTATTAGGAAGAACAGAATGCCCTGGCATTTTTCAAAGTGACTCCTTTTCTTCTCTGCCTGACAAAAGCACTAGGAGGTTTTTCTCCCATATACACTATGAAAACTAGGCAGAGCTATTAGAGATAAAAACCCACAAAAGTGTGGAATCTCCCTTTGAATGGTACCCTATAAGGTTTATAATTCTCGGAGTTGTCCGCACTGAAACTCGAACAATTTATCAATTACAATTCAGGATTTCCTATGCTGGCCCTGGTTCCAGTGGCGCTTTCCATGCCTATAAGTTGAAATTCTCTGCATTTGCCTACCTGTGTTTCCAATTTGGGGGGCAGTGACCTCATTTCTCTTATGGATATAAGAAGAGTTGCTGATTTTTTCAGTTTGTTCAGCTTTTTACTTGTTGTTAGGATAAAGGGGCATCTTCTAAACTTCTCACATGCCAGTAGAAAACCAGAAGTCTCCTTTTTTATAAACAATAGGTTTCACCTTTTCTTGAACTTCATATAAATGGAATCATATTGTAAGTACTCTTCTGTGTAATGCTTCTTTCACTCAGCATAATATTTTTGAGATTTATCCATATATTGCACGTATCAATGATTTGTTCCTTTTTATTACTGATAAATATTCATTTATATAAATATTCCACAGTTTGCTTATCCTCTTACTAGTGAACACATGATCTGTTTCTAGCTTTTGCTAGAATAAACAGGTCTGCTATGAGTATTCTTGTAAAAGTCTTTTACAGATATGTTTTCCTTCTCTTTGGTAAATGGAAAGTTGCAGAACTGCAGGGTCATTGGGTAGATACAGTCCCAGTTTTATAAGAAACTCACAGGTCCTTTTTCAAAGCAGTTGTACCATTTTATACTACCAACTACAGTGTATGAAAGTTAACAGTCCATATCCTTGAAAATATTTGATGTTGTCAGTCTTTTTAATTTTAGCCATTTGGCGGGGGAGTGTACTGGTAGCTCATTGTGAGAAAATGGATTTTGAAAAGACTTAAAGTTATCTGAAAATAATTTAAGTGGAACATCTATGAACCATAGAATTTTTCAGGGAGTTGTATTTCTAGTTGTATTATTTTTAGAGGTGTGCTAAATTAGAGAGTTAGAAAGAAAAGTTGTGTCCTGCCAATGTTGATAGCACTAAGGTAATAATAAGCATTGCTGTTATCGTATGC
>NW_022321792.1:0-34709 GCF_002776525.5 Piliocolobus tephrosceles | reverse complement strand
AAGGAAGGAAGGAAGGAAGGAAGGAAGGAAGGAAGGAAGGAAGGAAGAAAGAGAAAGGAAGGAAGGAAGGAAGGAAAGAAAGAAACTATTGAAGAGCTTTAATTACAGCACAAAGAATACTTGAGTACTCTTTACTAGATTCACCAAATGTTAACAATTGCGTCCTATCTTTTTCTCTATATACCTTTTCTATATATTTTTTTTCAGAAACCACTGGAGAATAACTTGGCAATATTGTTATCCTATTTACCCCAAAATTCTTTCGCATGTATCTTCTAAGAATAAGGGCATTTTTCTGGGTAACCACAGTACTATGATCTCACTTGGTACATTAAAAAATTACTACCTAACATACAGTCCATATTCAGATGTCCCTAATTGTCTCAATAATGTCCTTTCAGCATCTTTCCCATTTAGGATCCAATCAAGGGCCATGTTTTGCATTTAATTGTCATTTCTTGTTAGCTTTTAATGTGAAGCTGGTCCTTGCATTTTTTTTTTTTTTTCCAGGACACATACAGTTTTGAGTAGTCTAAGCCAGCTGTTTTACAGAATAACCCTCGATTTGAGTGACATGATTTCAGTTAGCCCCGTCACTGATGACACTAAATTTATCATCTGGTGTTCATCAGATTTCTTTATTATAAAGGCAACTTTTCCCAGTGTAATCCATCAGTTTTCTGTGGAGTGCTATTTGAGACTGTATTTAAGGCCATATGAATATACTTTTCCCAAACAACTTTTAATATAATAATGTAAGCATCTGTGTTAGTCCACTCTCACACTGCTAATAAAGACATACCCGAGACCGGGAAATTTATAAAGGAAAGAGGTTTAATGGACTCACCATTCCACATGGTTGGGGAGGCCTCAAAATCATGGTGGAAGGCAAAAGAGAAGCAAAGGCCCATCTTCCATGATGGCAGGCAGGAAAGAATGTGTGCAGGGAAACTCCCCTTTATGAAACCATCAGATCTCGTGAGACTTACTCACTATCATGAGAACATCACAGGAAAGACCAACCCCCATGATTCAATTACCTCCTGCCAGGTCCCTCCCATGACACATGGGAATTATGGGAGCTACAATTCAAGATAAGATTTGGGTGGGGACACAGCCAAACCCTATCAGCATCGGTTGTTAATACTTACCCAATTCAGTTATTGTAACCATGGTTTCAACATAGTAGTTCTCTAATTCTACCATTCCTCTAAGTTAGTTGGCTTCTAAGCTCTTCTACAAAGAGCTTTCCCTCTCCCTTTTCAATTTTTAGTATCACTCTAGACATGTAGATTCCTTTTTGTGTTATTCAGTGTGTTTTAATTCATTGCTGTCCTTATTCTTTTGGTTGAGTATTCATCAAACACTGGAGGAAAAAAACTGGAGTCTTCTGTGCTCCCTTCCACCCTCTTTCTCCCCAACCTCAGTCACATGAGGCCTCATTTCTGGAGCCCTCCCATTTACCCTGCTGACCTTTATTCTCGATATTCCCGAGACATGAAAAGTCACAAGGAGGAATCAGAAACTATATCCCAATTGAATATTTCCATGCTTGTCTTCACACCAGAGGCTGAGCAACTTGAGGGATGATGTCATATCTCCCTTGTTGCTGAGTCCTCAGCTCCCAGCAGGTTGTGGGTGCTCACTGGTTATTGTGGAATACAGCTCAGAAGTATGGTATCAACCAAGCACAAAGTAGCAGCTCTAAATCTTAGAAGATCTTTACCAGAGGACAGGGGAGGAGAATTTACCTTTACAGTCTACTTAGAATGTGCCAGGCCTCTAATAAACTTAACCAAAAAGCAGCCATATTAGCTTGGACTTTACATAAAATGCAAATAAACGTATCTGATCTTGTTAAACCACTATTATTTTGGGTCTGTCACATGTAGCTGAATTTACATTCAAATTCATGCATCTTCCTTTGTACTTCATGCTCTGGCAATTATGGTTATTTCTAGTTCCCCAAATGTACAACCCCACTGTTTCTCAAAGGAATCACCTGGAAGTCTTCTTAAAATGCAGATTCAGATTTGGTGGATCACAGGCCTCAGCCTGAGATTCTGCATTCCTAACAAGTTCCTAGGTAAGGCTGATGCTGCTGGTTATCACGGACATACCATGCTTTTAGTAGCTGGGCACTATGGTGTTTCAGATCTGCATGCATTGGCAAATGATGTTTCCTTTGCATCAAATCCTTGCCTCTCCTCGAGTGTCTAGAAAATTCCTATTTATTCTTCAAAATCTTGCTTGAGGGTCTTTCATTCACCAGCTGGTTTGTGAGCATCTACTATGTCCCACTATTGTTTAAGGTCCTAGGATCTGCGACTGTACTTATATGTGAGAATAAGTGAGGACTGTATTCTCACATATCAAAGCACAGAGAGACAGACTATAGACTAAGCAAACAAACCAACAAGAAAACTGAAAATGGTGATAAATACCATGGAAAATAAAGAGGAAGAATAATCAGCACAAGGCTGCCCCTTGAGGTACATCGTCAGAGGGGGCCTTTTGGAGCAGGAGATAATTGAACTGAGACCTAAAAAATGGGAAGAAACTAGTCCTATGAACAGCTGGAGTGAAAGCAGAGCATGCCAGGCAGAGGGAAGAACAGGGCAGAGCCCCCAAAGGAAGTGAAGAGCTTGAAATGTTAAAGGTTCCAAAATAAAACCAGCACAGCTTAAGGATGGTGAGTGATGGGGAGAAAGCTGTAAGGATGGGAGGAGTCAAGGGCTAGGAAATGTAGAGCCTTTAGTCATTGTAATCTGTTAGAATTTCATTGTAACTTCAATGGGAACTCACGGAGAATCTTAAGCACAAGAATGATAGAACTGAATTTATGTTTTTAAAAGATTATTCCAACTGCTCCATGAAAAATGTATGGTAATAATAGCTAATGATAATAGCTAACATTTATTGATTGTACTTACTATATACTAGGCATTGCTGTAAGTGCGTAGGTATATTAACTTACTTAATGCTCACAATAACCATACAAAATAGGTACCATTATTATGTTCAGTTTATGGATGAAGAAACTAAGGCAAAGAAACTTGCCCAAGTCACACAGCTAGTAGGTGTTGAGGCTAAGATTTGAACCCACACTGTCTGGTCTAGAGTCCTTGCATTAAACTCTTCTGCTTTGCTACAGAATAAAGTGTGAAAGTCTTCCTCCTTCCCTGCTTTTTTCTGTAGCACAGTAGAGGGGTTTAATGCAAGGAGTTTAATGCAAAGTATCACAGCAGTTAAGGTGAGGAAGGTTGCTGGTTTGGACTAGAGCAGTGCCTGCCGAGGGGAAAGATGTGTACAGATTTGAGAATCATTTGGAAGTTGCAATGGAGTGAGGGGCTGAATGATAAGGAAGCATCGAGGATGGCTTCTAAGTATTTGACTTCAAGTGGATTGGTGGTGTGTTAATGTGCCAAGATGGAGACAGGTAGTAGAGAAACATGTTTGGTGGAAAATCAAGAGCTATATTTCAGAACTGTACATTTCAAGATGGAGATAAGTAGGTATGAGTCTGAAGCTCAGGGAAGAAGTCTGGGCTAGAGATGTAAACTTTGGAGGCACCAGCATGTGTAGGTGTAGGCACCATGGAGGCACCATGAAGTGGGTGTAGGTGGAGAAAAGTGGAAGATTCAGTATTAACACTGGGGCTCACTAACATACAGAGATTGAGAAGAAGAAGAGAAACCAGCAAAAGACATGAAAAGACAGTGGCCAGGGAAGTAGGAGGAAAACCTGGAGGCTAAGGTATTAGAGAGGTCAAAACAGGCAGAAAACTGTAAAGGAGTAGGATAAATGCCCCTGGTCAGTTCGGTGACAGGAATACAGAGAATTCATTACATTTAGCCAAAGTTTGTAACAGAGTCTGCCATTGCCTGAAAACATCCCATTCTTCCTTCTTCCTCAGTAACAGTATCTCAACTGGGGCACAATATTACTTGAAATAGTGATCTCATTTCTGTCTTTCTTAAAGTTAAGTATGTCCATGAAACCAGGTTCTCCTAATTGAAGTAGTGAGAAACTTCTGGAAAAGATTCTTAAAAAGCAGAAGCCCCTTTGCCATTCCTGCTTCCTGGAATGTGACTTGGATGGCTGGAGCCCCAGCAGCCATTGTGTATGTAGAAGAGTTTGCTTAGCACTGAAGAGTGTATGATAACCATAATGAACCAATACCTGTATAGCATCAGGCGCTGCTCTAAATGCCTGATATATTTTGAATTCTTTAATCCTCAAAACATCCCTATGAGATAAAAACTATTACCTTCATTGAACATGAGGAAAATAAAGCACTGAGAAGTGAAGTAACTTGCCTATGGTCCCACAGCTAGAACATGATAGAACCACTATACACCCAGACAATATGGCTTAGCTCTTAACCACTCTGCCATACGCTCTGAGATGAAGGTGTGTGGTCATGAGATACAATCAGGCTGCCCAACTGTGGGCTTTTATCCCATAAAAGGCAGCTTCTTTGGTGTCAGGCAGAGGGGCACAGTGAGGCTCCCCAGAATTGTGGTCTGGCCAGCCTAGCAGGATGGAAGGTGAAAGGGAAAGCTATTGAGGCCCATTATTACAGTAATTTTATTGAGGGACCATGGAATCTAAGTGAAGATGAGGGAAGAGGGTACCTGGGAGGAGAGAGAGCCTTGTTATGTTAAGATCCCAGGTTCCTCTTCCCTAAATTCAGAGCTCTGAATAGAATGACTGCCTAAGTCCCTTCTCGTTCTAAAAGTCTGCACTTCTCTTGGTGCTCAATAAATACTTGTGGAATGAATAAATGAACAGATGTGTATGCACATAGGCAATACACATTTTCTTAGCAAACACACATAAAAATAAGAATATGATAAGCATAGATAGATAGATAGGTTTGCTAAGCAAATGAACATTATAAGCAACAAAAGCACCTAGCTTCAAGGAATTGAATGTAAAAACACTTATACACATTAATAACGTTGTTTTATAATTATGTCACATGCCAATTAAGCAAAAACACGACGGCTCCATATAATTAGTTATTCTGTGTCCAAATTATTGAGGACTTGCGATATATCTTAAAACGCTTTATCAGGACATAAGCAGGGCTCTTGGTGCCCTCAGTACCGCTACCCCAAGCACTCAGGCACGGTGCACCTACAGAGGAGGCTACACACAGCACAGGAATCTGGTGGCCGTGATTCATTCGCATCTTTCTCACATGCCAAAAAGGCGGGAGAGGGGTGGTAAAGAGAGAACTGACCATGTAGTAACCAGAAACCATTAGGTCTCCTGACCTGACTATAAAGATGCTCCAGGGTCTGTATGAAATTACACTGAAATTCACTAGCACACAAGCACCCAAATGCCTGGTGTGTTACATATTTTAACCTAATTCATAGTATGTAATAAGTGCTCCTACTTAAGAACAGCGATTATATACTAAGCAATGTATATGCATTAGCTCTCAACGACCCTACAAGATAGATGCTCTTTCTCGCCTCATGGTAGTGATGAGAAATCTGAAGCTAAGAGAAGTTAATCCCCTGCCCCAGGTTACAGCAATTGGTTGGCAGCATCAGTAGTATAGCCCAGTCTGTGTGACGTCTGAGCCCTCTATCCTCCCCACCATCTGTTGGCATGTGGCTCACAGATTAAAATCATGCGTCGCTTAACGATGGTGATACATGCTCTGAGAAATGCGTTGTAGGTGATTTTGTCATTGTGCAAACATCAGAGAGTACTACATAAACCTAGAATGTATGTGTGTGTATATATATGTGTGCATATACACACATATATATACACATATACACACACATATATTTATTTCACATGGAAACCAAATTCCCAGCACCATTACTGAATGTAAGTCCTTTCCCCTACTTGATCTGCAATAATAACATCAAGTGTCATATATCAAGTATATATGCTCTGTTATAATCTTATGGGACAACTGTCCTATATGCAATCCGTCATTGCCTGAAACATCATTGTGCAGAGCATGACTATTTTCTCCTTCTTTTAACAGAATTGCTCCCAAAAACAGATTTATTGAAACTTCCCTCTTAGCAGCCCAGGGCCCAGGTCCCCAGAAGTGTATCTTTGAGTCCTCTGCTCTGATGACTCTCGGAGACCTCCACCCTCCTGCCTTTGGCTATGATGCCTGATCGGGGTTACTCATCCTTGTGCCCATACATTAGCTAAACCCATTAACCTGACAGGACTCCACTGATGTCCTTTTCAACAAGCAGCCCAACAGCCGATTTAACCAATATAGATTTATTGCTTAACGCTAGAGAGAAGGGAGCCAGGGAGGGAGGAAATGAGGGAGAGCACTAGCAACCCCTCCTCCCGCATACTGATGGGCAGCCAGCTACCCTGTCCTCCAGCAATTACTGACACTAATTAGCGGCTTACTGTAGATCTGAGTGAAGAGACTGACACAGGCACAATCCTGCCTACCATATTCCAAGCGCAGTCAGAGTCCTCAGGAAAGGCCCCTGTCAAGGGCCTGTCTAGGAAGAACTTGGCAGCTCAGAAACCAGGCAGATTGGAAAGGGTGAAGGGAAGATCTATAAAATGGCCTCATAACCAGGGTCCGTTCTGCTTCCTGCTCCCAGCTCTGGTCTGGCTGCCGCTTTTCTCAGCTGAGGTCCTGGGCTTCCGTGGTGAACAGCACTCAGCTGGCTGCAAATCATGGAGGCATATGGCTCAGATTTGTGAAGCCAAGTCATTAGCCCTCTGACCCAATTATAGGAATTATCACAAAGAACAAAGCAATTGGGATTCAGCCATTGCGCTGCTCTTCACTTTAAAGGAAGTGTCTTGGGAACCAGGTCTATTTTTCTTTTTTTAAAAAAATGCCTATTTTACATGATACAGAGGCATTTCCAAGCTTACGAGACATCATCAAAAAGAGTGGAGGAGGCTCCTTTAGGGTAGAGGGCAGATGTTTCTCAAAAAGCACCAGATATCTCTGGTGGCCATGATAGAATAGTACATAGCAACAGCAGCTAGAATAGCATAAAACAAGCATGGCTTGTTAAGGGTTGTGGGTTCTAGTCTTGGTTCAGGCTCCAGTGTGTTGTATGAACATAGGTGAGTCACACTTCCACTCTGAGAGTCAGTGACCTTCATAAAGTGAGGAATCACTTGATTGATCTTTAAGGTCTCTCCTAGCATGCCCATTCCCAACTGATCATGCCCCAGAGTTACATCATCCTTTGTAGTGAAAAACTTAGTGAAATAAGCTCAAAAATAATATTACTTTCTAAAATAAGCTATAATTTTATAGCAGATTTCTGTGCAAGAGAGGCATGAATGTGCTTTGTTTTATTTTTAATGAAATTAAACTTAGAAAAAGACCTAATACCCCTGAATTTAAAAAGTAAACAGAATCAACTATATGACTTTGTATCCTCTAGTTAGAGAAATAATTTTTAATAAAGAAAGAAACTATGAATTGTGATTGCCCATTACAGCTATCTACGGGGTAATAAGCGTTGCTGATTCTGTGCCATCTAGCAAAAAATGCTGCAAAGAAAAAAAAATATTGCAGGTTTAGTATCTTAATTATGTAGATTTTACTTTCAATGAACTCTTGCCAAAATAAATTGCGTATGTTATCTAAAAAGCAAATGTTAATTAAAACTGTATCTTGATAGCATGCTTGGTTCACAAGACATTCTGAGCATATGAGATTATATGGCATGCATTAGCTACAATCAACTCAGACTGAAGGTCCGGGTCATTTCAGTGATTCATGTTAAGCCAGACAGTGCTGACTGGTACTGGCGTCTGACAGCAGCACTCACATATTTATATAGAAGATGCGGCTTGATCCCAACTTATTTTTTCCAGATGAGTGAAGTGTCTCTGCCTGCTACAGAGTCTCATAAATAGGATAGCTGACTTGAGTTCCCATTAATTAGCTGTTTAACACAAAGCAACCCAGCGTTCATTCATCAGAGCTACGAAAATAAAATCCCCAGCAAGGAAATGAGATTGGGATACAGGTACAGAGGACCAGAGGCCAGCATATTCATCACTTGTCTGTTTCCTTCTGCTCCCCTGGGCTTGGATGTCCCCAAGATCAGACCATCATCCATACACCCCTGATAGGTGGGTAATTGCATTCTTGAGCCACAGCATCTGGTCCTTTTTGAACATCTTCACTGCTGAGCAGTGTATACAAAGAGCAAGATCCAAATACTGCAGAACTGATTCTTTCACCCTCTCCAAGAGGCATGGCTCCAAAGCTAGTTTAATTATAGGTGTTTAGACGTACTGAGATGAATACCTTGGGAACAGCCGTTCCACAGCACCGCTCTGGCAAGCACGTACTTTCTTTTCTATTTTTTTTTTTCCACTTTCTATTTTAACAAACAGTCAACTGTGTGCTGCATGTAAGTGATCTGTAATCAACGGAACACTAAAATGCCAAGTGTTAGGAAAAGGTCAGGGGAGAGTTTTTAGACAGGAGCCTGGAGCCACGTCGTGGCCTGGAATGGCAAGGCTGTCATTTCCACCGGACTTCCAGGGTCAGTTCATTTCCAAGTTATTACCAATATACCCTAATAGATGCTCATCTATGTTCAGCTAAGCCACTTCCCACCTGCCTCTAAGAATCTCTCAAGAATGGCCTTTAAATGTTGGCCTACATTATCGATGTTTCTAGAGGTGTAGCAGGAATGAAGGACAACGGACCTGGGTTCGGATCTCCTCATTACTTAGGAGGTGGGTGATGGTGAGTAAGCCACTTCAACCCTTTGAGCTACAGTCTCATCATCAAACAGGAATGATACTGCCTACCTATAGGGGCAGATGTGAGGCTTAAATGAAAGAGGGAATGTAAAACAGTACCAGACACTTAGCAATATGTAGGAGCAGCTATGATTCATTCGTTCATCATTCATCCATCTGTCATCCATCCACACAATAGATATTTTGTGTTGACTTTGATAATTCAGAGTTAGGCTTAAGCACAAAGACATTTAGGGAAAAAAAGAATTTTATGAAGACAAGTAGAGCCACGGAATGGATAACCACTGAGCAGGTCTAATTCCTCCAGGCACAGTGCAAAGGCCGGAGAGGACAGGAGACAGGTATAAGGATGTCTCCTTTCTCTGTGTGCTGGCCACCTGCCTGTTTATTCTCAGGTCCCATTTCTGCCTGTCTCTACCTGAGACACCAAAACCTGCATTTCCCATATTCTCTTGCATGGTGGCTTTTTCTTAGGCTCTGTTGATAGGGAGATCTGGGAAGGCAAAAGGAAGGGATTTCCTGTTTTCAGGTCCTGTATTTCTTCACGGTGTCCTTCCAGCAGCAGAGGACAGCTAGGACCTCCAGCATCATTTGGCAGTTTCCCCCTCTTCCTTGAGCTCGGGCCTCTTCCTTGACCCCAGGTCCAGAGCTTACCAGCCACTCCCAATCTCAGCATCAGCCAAGTGGCACCCCATCGGACCTCAGCATCAGTCATACAGAGTCCACTCAGCATTCTCATCACCAGCCACCAGTACTCCTCAGACGTCATGGCTCACAGCCCAGCACCCTGGAGGTCTCAGCACAAGCCGTGCAGTGCCTATTCTCTGACTCCAACATCATCCTTCGCAGTTCCTTCTTGCTGATTCCAGCACAGGCAGATCAACATCCAAAGTCCCTCAGTAGTGCAGCTTAGCAAAGGTGGACTGGTGGGCTCTAGATACACCATAGCCTTCCTTATTCCTTCAGTACTAGGTGGGGAGTTTCCTGCACTTACTAATCTCTGCTTCACTTCACCTTTCCCATTTGCTCTTTCAACCTATCAAACTATTTTATAACTAATCTCCTGTATTAAACCCCCTCCATGTGAAATACCAAATGTGGTTTGTCTTTTCCCAACTGGACCCTGACTGATATACATCCTGCACATTTGAACGTGGACACTAAAGCCTGAGGGGGAGGGGAGATTAAGAAGGTTGTGTTAAAAGTTAATACCCTTTAATCCAATAATTCCACTTCTGCAAATCTTAAAAGTGATGTCTGCTAACTCCTAGTCTTCCTTCAAGCTTCACCTATATGTCACTTACTCACGGAGGCTTTCTGAATCTAAATTATTTGCCTCCCCCATAGCAGTCTGAAACTTTCCTTCACAGCATTCACCACCATTTGCAACAATCTAATTTTGTGATCCTGTTTGTCTTTCTCGCCATTAAGCAAAAGCAGGAACTGGTCTGTCTTGTCACTGACCTTTCCAACACCTGGAAAAAAGGCTTACCTTAAGCAAGTGCTCAAAAACATCTGTGGAATGAATGAACAGATGAATAACTGAAAATGTTCATTGTAACATTGTTTATACTTAATGAATGACTGTAAACAACCTACATATCTTGTATAACAGAAATGGGTGAATTTGTAAGAAAATCTACTCCATGGATCATATAAACATTATATTTAGCCTGACATAAATGATTGCCAAAGCATGGTCTATGAACTGCATGCCTCAAAATTGCCAAAGAGCAGAATCCCAGGCACCACCTCAGAATTTTCATATGTTCTTAAGGTGATTTTATGCACCCTAACTCTTAGGAATCCCTGGTCTAGTATGAAAATTGCAGAAATCTGCAGTAACTTGAAAAATGTATCTTACTATACTAGCTGAACAAAATAAAAATAAAACCAATCAACCAAATAAGCCAAAGCAAAGGCCATCATAGAACTAAATGAGACAAATAGATAAGAAGATATGTAGGAAGGTAAATAGACAAACAATTATTCTTTAAATCATAAAAAAGAAAAAAGAACTGGAAGGAAATAGCCTGGAAGGAAAAAAAGAGCTGGAAGGAAATGTGTTTCTTTGGAGAATGGAATGGCAAAACTATTACTTTGTTTTTCTCTTTCTGATTTTTCATATTTTCTGAATTTCTGATAATAAGCATGTATTTTCTAATTAAAAATACCAAACCAAATTATCTTTAAAAATACATAGAGACAGAGATATTTCCTAGATCACCTAGGCCAGTTGAAAACCCCTGGTCAGAATCTCCAACCTCTCCTGTCCTGGGTTCCTTGGGCTGTTCCTCCATCATTACTTGTCTCCCGTGGGACATGGGATGTGATCATTTCCTTAAATCTTACTCCGGCCACACTAAAATCAGAGTTTGGCAGCTGGTAAGCCATTGAAATTTCATACTTAAGACATCAAAGCTGGCAGCTTTGCTTTCAATTCCCCCTAGCTCATCTCCTTAGGAGAAACATTTCTCAAAAGCACTTGATCCCTTGAAGTTATTGGGCACCACATTTAGACAAAGCCCCACTCAGGATAGAGAGGCAAAGTCAGAGAGAGCCCATGCACAGTATATGAAAGGCTTGGATACATGTGTGACGTACAGGGGGAAAGGGGCCCAAACAGCCCATCAGCTCGGAGCCCCTTCAGTCCAGTTCCCAATAGACTGTGCAACTGTCATGGGAGAAAGAGGGAATGTCATAGTATGGCAAAAGTTCATCTTGGGAAGAGCTCTCTCTTTGCAGCCAAGCCTGCCATCAACCAGAAACAGCATGATGGCTCTCTGTTAGGTCATCTCCAAGGAGAAGAATTTTAAGGGAATGCTTCAATGTCCTTAAAATAGGGCCCAACTCCACCTGGCTGTTGTTTGGCATTGCTGCTTCCAGCCTGCTGCCAGTTCTTGAACTGGACTCTGTGCCAAGACCCCTGGTCTTCTTCCTCTTTACCAAGGTGCTTCATAAAGACAGTCACTCTCCTTGGCAGGTGAAATAAAATGATCCCTATTTCCTATAAAGTAATAGGCAAAAGTGATCCCTGACAGTGAAATCTGGGCTGTAACAGCCAAACCACCACCTCAGAGCAGGCGATTCGACAGGCACTGACAGAGCTCCTGTGCAGTCAGCAGCGGCCAGCCCTCCCCTCTCCCAGACAATGAAATTACCATAAAGAACTTGGCAGCCGCGCCTTCACTGGTCTCTTGACTCCAGTTTTCCTACTACTTGAATCCATTTGAACATAGGCAAACCTTCCCCAAACTCCAATTTCTTCATGTTCAAAAACCAAGAGCAACAGAATCAAAGATAAGTTTATAGCTTGACATTTCAATCTTTCCAAATTCTAGCTCCAACAGTATTTCTAAATGTGTATTAACAGCAGCCAACATGGTTGGAGTGCTCACTACATACTAGGCACTATTCTTAGAGCTTTATAAAAATTAGTTGAGTTCTCAAAATAACCCTATGAGAAAACAATTAGTCCCATTTTAAAGTTGAGGAAACTGAGGCACGGATATGTTAAACAGGTTAAGTAGGCCAGGCGCAGTGGCTCACGCCTGTAACCCCAGCACTTTGGGAGGCCAAGGCGGGTGGATCACCTGAGGTCAGGAGTTCAAGACCAGCCTGGCCAAAATGTTGATACTCCTTCTCTACTAATAATACAAAAAAATTTAGCCAGGCATGGTCGCGCACGCCTGTAATCCCAGCTACTCAGGAGGTTGAGGCAGGAGAACTGCTTGAACCTGGGAGGCAGAGGTTGCAGTGAGCCGAGATCATGCAATTGCCCTCCAGCCTGGGTGTCAAGAGCGAAACTCCATCTCAAAAAAAAAAAAAAAAAAAAAAAAGGTTTAATGAATCGCCTAAGGTTATGCAGAAGGTAAATGGGAGAAACAGAATTGGAACTCGGGCTGTGTGACTCCACAGCCCCCATGTGAACATTTCTAACCACTATGTTCTCCTGCCTCCTAGGTGTACCTAGAAAGAATGGCCCCTGTCAGCGGGGCCACTCTCTATACTTTCTCCTAAGTGTGCCTGCCTTACTCCTGACTTTTCTCTCCCGTGTTCCCCTCCCCTCCCCATGAGTTAGCGTGTCCTCTAGGTCCATTGCCAGATATGAGGACCTAGGGCATTTGTCATGGTCCTTACTCCTTCTCTGCAGTGTAGGGAGGTCTTGGGTTGAGGTGTTCCTAAAGTATCCCAGCCAGCCCTGGTGTCAGTCGACTGTACTTTAAGGATGTGGGCTTGGAGTCTAATAATCTTGAAAAAGGAAGGCTCATTTAGGTTCCTTATCTGTAAAGTAGGGAGAATAATCCTGCCCCACATTGTTGTAATGAAGGTTAAGTGAGAGAACCATGCAAAGGGCTTTGAAAACTTCCAGAATCACATCTTCCTTTGAACTCGCACAGTATGTTTTACTAACATTTCTTCTCCCTTTACTATAGCCATTGGCATTTTTGTTTTCCCCATTTTCCCCCTGTCCTCAGCACATTAAAGAGACATGTACCTTGACAGGTGGATGATTTGCATCTAGTTTCTTTTACGAAGAGCAGGGATTGAGTGCTCTAAAATAATCTATTCATACACTTCCAGGAACCCATTTGCTGTTGTCCTTAAAGTCTTTAAAGTAAAATGCAAAGGCAGGAGTTAACTGTAAAGAGCCCACACTCTTCCTTCCCTTTTTAACTCCGTCGCCCCTCTTCAGCACTCCCCATGCTCACATTGATGCTACTTCATTTTTGAGACACCAGTAAATAGGCAGTCTCCCAACTACCTCTTGCCCTGTAATAATGGGATATCATTTTCTAAAAATGTGATTTCCTAGCCAGGCATGGTGGTGGGAGCCTGTAATCCCAGCTACACGGGAGGCTGAGGGAGAAGAATCCTTTGAACCCAGGAGGCAGAGGTTGCAGTGAGCTGAGATTGCACCACTGCACTCCAGCTGGGGCGACAGAGTGAGACTCCATCTCAATAAATAAATACATAAATAAAATAAACAAATATGATTTACCCTTTAAATGAGTGAACTGTATACTATGTAAAAGTTTCTGAATAAAGCCCTTAAAATAAAAAAAGAAGCCACAGACAGTGTATAAGCAAATAGACATGGCTGTAATCCAATAAAACTTTTCTTACTGTCTTAGTCCATTTTTTTTTTTTTTTTTTTTTTTTTGCTGTAACAGAAAATCTGAGATTGGGTATTTTATAAAGAGGTTTATTTAGCACATGGTTCTTCAAGCTAAAAAGTTCAAGGGCCTGGTGCAGCTTCTTGCAAGGGCTCTCATCCTGTGTCATAACATGGCAAAATGGAAGTGGACATTTCCAAGGAGAAAATACCTGAGAGGTGTCCTGCGTGTATAACATCCCACTCTCGTAGGAACTAATCCAGTCTTGCCATAGTGAGAACTCACTCACTACCATGAGAAAGGCACTAAGACATAAGCCAGGCTTGGTGGCTCACGCCTGTAATCCCAGCACTTTGGGAGGCCGAGGCGGGTAGATCACAAGGTCAGGAGATTGAGACCATCCTGGCTAACATGGTGAAAACCCGTCTCTACTAAAAATACAAAAAAATTAGCCAGGCATGGTGGTGGGCACCTGTAGTCCCAGCTACTTGGGAGGCTGAGGCAGGAGAATGGCGTGAACCCTGGAGGCGGAGCTTGTAGTGAGCCGAGATTACACCACTGCACTCCAGCCTGGGCAACAGAGCGAGACTCGGTCTCAAAAAAACAAAAAAAGAGAAAAGCACTAAGCCACACAAGAGGATCTGTCCCTAAGACACAAAGACCTCCACTAGGACCCACTTCTCAATACTACCACATTGGGGGTCACATTTCAATGTGAGTTTTTGTCAGGACAAACTATAGCCAAATCATAGCATTTACCAAAAAAAAAAAAATTGGGTTTCATACTTCCTGCTATCCTCATAGGGGTGGGGTGGTGCAATATATTTGCAATAACCCAGGCTTTGGAGTAAGACAGACCTCAATTTGAATCCTGACTCCTCCCATTCACTATGTGCCCCTGGAATATGCCCCCTGAGTCTCCATTTCCTCCACTGGGAAAGTGTGGTGAAACCACCTGCTGTTGGGACGGTTAAGGAGAAGACAATCATAACATGCCTAACACAGACAGACACTCAAAAACTGGCAGTTTCTTTTTTTCCCCAGCACTGTGGCTTAGGCCCTGTGTTAATAACTGGGTATGTAGAGATAAAGAAGCCACCATCCCTATCCTCAAGGAACTCCACAGCTTACTGGAGCATATGGACATGTAAGTTTCTACATATACATACACAGGATCATAGGACAGGTAAACAGGTGCCTGTGAAACAGGTGAAAGGCCTTCCAAACACAGACTGGGGTCGGAGGCAGTCAGGGATGACTTTCCAGAGTCCAGAAGTAAACCCTGAGCTAAGCCTTGGAAAAAGAAAGGGCATAGACTCTCAGACCACCTGGGTTCCTATCCCCGCTCTGCCCTATACATTTTTGTGACCCTAAGAGACAAACAATCTTTTTGAGCTCTATAGAACTGTCTTCATTTGAAAAAGGAAGTGATAAACAATGTATAACTGGCAGGATTGTTGTGAAGTTTACAGGAGACAATAAACAAACGTATTGTGATGGCTAAGCTTAGGGTGAGTTTACGGACAAGGCTAGGTGTTAGATGAGGGGGAGCCTTACCCAATATAAAATAATATAATCTGTGAATCTCAACATGATGTGCATGGATTTTACAAAGTAGTTCTGCATGTGTGCACGTGTGTGTACTTGGATTTATATGGAAAACAAATCCACTTAAGGAAACTATTCCAAATAAAGGCCTAGGGGAAGTCAGGTGGACACGGCCATCCTCTTCCCCAACCTAACCTGGATTTATAGAGTTTATTTTTCCTAAATTGCTCTAAGTGCTTCAGGTGTACTATCTGATTTACCTTTATGACATTCCAATGTAGTTAGAGGCAGGTGGTATTATTTTCATTTTATTGATGTGGCTATTAAGGCAGAGAGGTGAGCTAGCTTAAGTTTGTGGAATTGTAAGGCAAAAAGGGACTTTGAAGGTCATTTAGTCCGACTCCCACTCTGGAGCTATACAGCCCTAAACAGTGTTCTTGCCAACGCCTTATTCAGTTAATGTTTGAGTACCTCCAGGAACAGGGAGCCTGCTCTGTAAGAGAGACAGCAGTCTAAGTGTGGGCTTGGAAAAGCTCCCCCTTTTTTGAAACAGGGTCTCACTCTGTTGCCCAAGCTGGACTGCAGTGGTGCGAACATGGCTCACTGCAGTGTGGACCTTCTGGGCCCAAACAAACCTCCTGTCTCAGTCTCCCAAGTAGCTGAGGACTACAGGTGTGCACCACCACACCTGACTAATGTTTTATTTTTTGAAACAGGGTCTCGCCATGTTGCCCAGGCTAGTCTTGCACTCCTGGGTTCAAGCAGTCCTCAAGCAAGCTGACTTGGAGTCAGGCTTTGTCATCTTGGAGACTCAGGTTCAAATCCCAGATCCGCTACTTAGCAGCTGGACAAATTATTAATCTCTCCAAGGCTCCACATCCTCATGTACAAAATACCTACTTCCTAGAGCTGTTTTGGAGACCAAATAAAATAATAGATAGCAAGCCATTTTGGTATTTATAAAGCACTGCATATGTGTAAGGCATCATTAGTATCACTGCTATCATAAAGGCTTTCCCCCTGACAGGTACCACTTTGTATTGTTGCTGGGACTATAAATTGGCACAACCCTTTTGATGCACACAGTGGCCCTATCTACCAGCATTTAAATATAGCCATCCCTTCTGAGCCACAAATTCTACTTCTAGGTATTTATTCTACAGATCTACTTCCACATGTGTATAATACGTATGTTCAAAGACATTTTCACTACCACATCATTAGTAATTTAAGAATACTGGAAACAACCTTAATGATGTTCATTGGGAATTAATTAAATACATCATAATATGGTGATAGAATGGAATATACTGTTACATTGCTAGGAAAATGCAGTATTTCTATATGTACCGGTGTGGTCTGATGTCTAAGATATGTTATTTAGTGGAAAAAGGAGGCTGCGGTAGAGGGCATATAGTCTGGACCACTGTATTAAAAAAGTGAATATAATATGTAAACCCATACACATGTGTATATTCTCAGACTGTGGCTGGAAAAATATGGAGGAGATTGGAACAGTATTTGCCTCTTGGGAAGGAAATCAGTCAAGTAACTTTTTACTGTATGCATTTTTATATTATTTTAATTGTTTTTACCAGGAGGATGTGTTCCTTTTATAGCCACAGAAATATAAGCACCATAAAGATGCTGACTCCCTAACTAGACATTAAGTTGCAGGGGAGCAGAAGCATATCCCTCTCCTTGTCTCAGTAAATGGCAGCCCATGCCACAAGGCCAATCCTCAGAGCTGTCTTCATCTCCTCTTTCTCTCTGCATAATAACCAACAAATCCTGTCTGCTGTACTTTTGACCTAGATCCAGAATCAGATCACTTCTTGCCACCTCTGCTGCCACCATCCTGGGCTGAACCACTGTCATCTCTCAGGGGACCTCTCTACCAGACTTCCCACTGGTCTCTTCCCCACCGAGAAAGCAGCCCAACCAAACTGTTTAAAAACCTGTCAGAGCAGGAAATCCTCTGCTTAAAACTGCCCAGTAGCTTTTTATCTTATGCAGTGACAAAGCAAAATTCCCTCCATGGCCTCTAAGGACCCCCATGGCGGTGGCCACAGCCATCGCCTTAAGCCCATCTCCTAACTTCTCCCTTCTTGATCTTTCTGCTCCAGTCACACCGTTCCCCTCCGTGGTGTTTCTTGAGCTCACCCTTACCTTCGTATTCACTCTTTCCTCAGCCTAAAAGGAACTACCCATATAAAATCATGTGGCTGGCTCTCACTTCCTTAAATGTCACCCTATCCTTTTTCTCCTCACCTTTACAAAATAGCACCCCATTTCTCTTTATTCCCTCATCTTGCCTCATTCTTCTAAATGGTAATATTCCCTTCCTGACAATATTTGTTCATCTGTGTCATTTTATCTCCCATCATTAGAAAGCAAACCACAATGAGTTCTTCAAAGTTGTGGGCTCAGTTTCAATTATCAGTCTCTGCAGCAGCCAGTACAGGCCTGCCATTAAGTAGGTAGAAAAAGAGGGGAAGAAAAATGAAGGGAGGGAAAGGAAGGGAAGGAAGAGGAAGAAATGATAGGACAGATGTGTAGAAGGAAGAAAGGAAGGAAAGAAGAAAGGAGGGGAAGAAGGAAGTTTAGGAATCATTGTACAAGAGAGAAAGAGAAATTAAAATAGAGAAAAAGGAAGCTGAACAGAGTACACAGCTTGGGAGCCTAGTATCTGGAGTAACTTTGCCCTGAGGACCCTCCATCCTACGAGATGTTCCTGTTTGTTCCCCGAAAAAATGTTCCATGGGTAAGTTGGAAAATGCACAACTGACAACCCCTTGTGAAAGAATATGATTTTGAGAAGCATAATAAAAGATTTGAAAAGTTTTAAAGACCCGATTGATCTTTACATTCTCAATCTCTTTTTGACTACAGCTCTTTCTTTTCTATTCCTTTCTTCTCTTCCTCCCTTTCTTCCTCCTTCCCTCCCTCCCTCCTCCTTTTCCTTCCTTCCTTCTGCCTGTCCGGACAGAAAGGGGGAAGACAATTTAGAGAATGGGGACAGAGACTAGAGACTTAGGCTGAAATCCTAGAATAGCTCCATGTCAAGTAAGTCAGCACCCTGAAGCTGACTCTTCTGTCTGTAAAGAGATGGAACAGGAAAGGAGGTCTATGGGCTTCTGACAGTTTTGTATAAAAGAGCTGAACCAGGAATTTCCTGCTGATATCAAATAGAGGTGGGAAATGATTTTGCTTGAAAATAAGAATGGAGAAAGTATGTATCCTAGGGATGTGTGTTATGTATATTATCTAAACAGATTGGCCATATGTGATCAAATGCCCAGGAGCCAGCTGGTGAGAAAGGTGGGAGCACCAAATTGATTGCGTCAGTATGGCAGGGCACACCTCTCTATGTCAGTGTCTGTGATCTGGGGATATCAATAGTGGCAAGCTTTAGGCTGCAGTTAGGGTTTAGTCCTGTATCTATTACTGGCAATTAGCAATTTGTTACACAAGCTAAAAATTGCTCCCTTACTTAACTCTAAGCTGTCCTCCACAA
This sequence comes from Piliocolobus tephrosceles, assembly GCF_002776525.5. NCBI lineage: Eukaryota > Metazoa > Chordata > Mammalia > Primates > Cercopithecidae > Piliocolobus > Piliocolobus tephrosceles. The sequence continues at coordinate 15,776 of NW_022321792.1, read as the reverse complement.
AATCCCTTTAGGGCAGAGACTAAGTCTGAAGTGAAGTCACAGGTTGGAAATTGTTACAGTTCCTGAGCCATGCTGAATGAATGAAGGAAGGAACAAAAGCAGGCAATGAGTCTGTGTCTCAATATTGTCATGGATATAACAGGGCTGAAACAAGAACCTCAAAAGGTCTTTATGAAGACTTTGTCGGTTGTTAAGTGTTAAACACTTCGGTTTCTCCTTCTACCAGAAATAGCATTAATAATAAATGCCTTCTGAACATGAAATATAATATTAGTAGAAATGAAGAAAGTGCAAACACAGGCCGAAATTTTCACTTCCAAATTTCATGCAAATGCAAGTCAAACACAATCCAAGCGAAGTGAGAAGAATTAGAAAGAAAAACTTGTAACAAACATTTGGGCATTAAAGCCATTGGAATAGCAAGTAGCCTTTTTTCTATGCCCACCTTACAGGTTCAAAATGTGTTAGACAAGGCTGAATACAAATTTTAAACATCAAAAAACAAGTAAATAATCTTTGTATAGCACTTTGACTCTTCATAAAACAGTTCCTTATTATTCTCCCCATTAATTCATGTATGTATTCAGCAAACAGTTAATGAGCACCACTGTTTATGAATCAGCCTCTTTGAAGGACATTCAGATGAACCATGCACATCAAGGAGCTGACTATCAGATGGAAGAGACAAACAATTTGAAACTTATAACATTTGATTTACATTAACCACCCAGTAAGAATGATCAGATACTATGATCTCAATTTTATAAGTGAATAAACTGAGGAACAGAATTGTACTAATTAAGAACTCCAACTCCAGCGTCAGACAGACATGAAGGTGAACCCTGAATCTACTAGCTTCTCACTGGGGGACCTGGGATGAGTTACATTTTATTTATTTAGTTTTGAGACAGAGTCTCGCTCTGTCACCCAGGCTGGAGTGCAGTGGCGCGATCTTGGCTCACTGCAACCTCTGCCTCCAGGGTTCAAGCAATTCTCCTCCCTCAGCCTTCCAAGTAGCTGGAATTATAGGCGCCTACCACCATGCTTGGCTAAATTTTTTTGTATTTTGTTTTTTTTTAGTAGAGATGGGGTTTCACCATATTGGCCAGGCTGGTTTCTGACTCCTGACCTCAAGTGATCCAACAACTTCAGTCTCCCAAAATGCTAGGATTACAGGTGGAGCCACCATGCCCAGTCAAGTTACATTTTCTGTGTATTGGTTTACTCGTCTGATGGATATTAATAATTGATCCTCCTTCAAATGGATTAGATGAGTGAATGTAAGGTTTTTTAAAAAGTTAACAAAGTACTTTACATATACGATCTCTCAGTAAATGCCAGTAATTATTATTATCACCATAAATTTTATTAGTTATTATTAATAGTATTTGTATTGGATTTACTCAAAGTCACTTGATGAATAAGTTTCAGAGTAGAATACACAGCAATATCTTCTAAGGCGAATATCTGTGCACTTTCCACATAAAAATCAGGTTGATAAATACAGAATAATGGGCTCAAAAGGAAACCCAAGTCATCAAGTTCAGTTTCTTCTAATAACTAGTGGTCATTCTGTCTCTTATCAAGATCTTCACTCCTTACTGCAAAAATTAACCTATGAAGTGCCTATCACCATTAGAAAAGTATGTGTTGGGTTTCACCGTCACTCTCTAACTTTGTACATCAGTCATTGTTCAGACCTCTGGGGTAACAGAGAAAAAGCCTTGGCCTTCTATGTCATGAGAACCTTTTCAAGCCACTGACTATATTCTGACAGGTCTCTAAGATGATTAACAACCAGCATTTCCAGCATGAAATGGGTCACACTTGAAATACATGCACGCTTTGTAGAGAATTTATGGTAACATTGCTCATCCTAAGCAAAGGGGCTGTGCCATTTTTATTCACTCTCTCAACATTTATCAAGCCACATTTATGTGTCAGAAACTAGACTCGAGATACTGGGGCCACTGAGAACACAGCACAGACCTCGCTGTCACAGAGTTTGAGACTAGAAAATACAAGTTCTCTTCATAAGGATTTTCTTCTTTCATAGTTACAAAGAATATCCCTCATCTGGTCCAATTTTGTCATTTTCCAGAGGAGTAAACTGAGGCCCAAAGATGGAAAATGACTCACCCAAGGACACAAACTGAGTTAATGGCAGGCTAGACTAAATACCCTTTCTCACTCTCCCAAGATTATTTCTCTTAAGCGACCATTCCACAAGATACTATAGCACAGATTTAAAAATACAAATGCTCACAGGTTGATGAGCAAAGGCTTGATTTAAAGAGGTCTGGGGCTTCTCTTGGGCCTACCCTGATTTCCTTTTGACCTTGGACAGGGGCTAGCTGAAGAGTCTCAAGGCTGTCATATGGGAGGTCCATTTCTGCTTCTCCACAAGAGCTCTTTGGGGTATTTAAAAATACATTACACGACGTGATAGCTAAAGCATGTTCCCATGGGTGGTTACCCAAGAGTCACAGTTCCATTCCTTGCTCTGCCACTGAGACTGTGATTGACGGCCTGGGTGCCAGTGACCCTGGGCCAAATCACTTAATGTTCTTTCCTTCTCCATAGAATGGCTAGGACGATGGGAGTTCCCAGGCATACTGGTCCATTGTGACGATGGATTGTTTCCTGACATCTATAAAACTCTATGAGTTCCACTGAGAAAGGCCCGATTATTATGATACCCTTGAGAGTTCCCTCTCTTTTGTAACATAAGTGAAACTATACTTTATCTCATTAGCTACACATTATATATTGGTCATCTACCAAGAACTTGCAGGTTTCACATGTAAATTAACCTGGACTTAGGGGTCTGGAGCCAAAGTGGGTAAAAAAGCAGGTGAGGTATGAGCCATGTTGAACAAGGTGTCAAGGGCCTTGGAGTTTCAATATGACTCTGTCCTTAGCCCAACTCTGTGAGATTAGGCGAACTTCTGGATCTTTCTCTCTCAATCTCCTCGGCATTTATCAAATGGAAATACCAATCCTGTCCTTGTTTTTCCTGTCACAGGATGGCTGTAGACTCAAAGAAGAATACAGATAACACTTTGCAAATAGCAAAGCCACATATACAAGCATCAGATATGACTATTACAGATGACCTCTACTTACAAAATCTTGTCTAATAAATTTGTAGTCATGAACTGATATCATGGGACACTGAATTGCCTCAAAATAATGTTATTCAAAAAGGTTAGATTCCTAGGAAAGCTTCCCACTCAGTTCCAAATTGCAAAGTTACAGGGATAAAGGCATACTTTCCATTATAGTCAATTACCTTTGATAATATAGTTTCTCAGGGAAAAACATTTTGGATTCTAAATCCCCTATAAGACATCTCTCTTCCTAGCAGCCTTAAGTGACAGGAGTTTATGAACTTGGGAACAAGGCAAGCTAGGTTCAAGTCCCACCTCTGCTACTCCCTAGTTCTGCAACTATAGGCAAATAAATTAACCTTTCTGATCATCAGTCTCCTCATTTGTCAAATGTGGTTGATGATGACTACCTAAGTACCTAAGTGGCAAAAGCTTATCTAGCAGCACTAGAAGGCAAGGTTTTGAACTGCCATTCTTTCACTAAATCACATTGCATTGTGATTTATAATGACTTGTTATGTCAAGTCAGGGCTTACAAACTTAAGACCTAATAACAAACCCAAAAGTACATTCCTTAAAACAATGCATACATTTTAGGCTTCCAATATGACCATTATAATTATCTCTTTATTTAGAAGACTAGTACTTGTTTAAGGAACTCTTTTTTATCCCCAACATGACAAAAACTTTCCAACATACAGAAGAATATTTTCATGAACTCCCATACACTCACTACTAAATATTTTACAATTTTTATTTTATCATATGTGTACTTATCTATCCAATCTCGATTGCCATCCACCAATCCATGTTATTTTTTGATGCATTTTAAATTAAATGCAGACATCTGTACACTTTCCCCCTAAAAAACTCAGTATGAATATCATTAACTAGAGTTCAACATTTGTTTCCAGTTTTCTTTTCTTTTGAGGTAAAAGTTATATACAATGAAATGCACAAATTCTATGTGAACATTCTCACTGGGTTTTTACGAAGGCATATACATACAGTACTTACATGATCAAAGTCCTTATCAAGGCTTTAAACATTGCTATCAGCCCAAAAAGTTCCTCAATCACATTCCCATTCAGACTTTAGCCCTATCCCCTGAGAGGCTAACACTATTTTACTTCTTTAATAGACTTTATTTTTTAGAGCACTTTTGGGTTCACAATAAAATTCAGAGGAAGGTACAGAGATTTCCCATATACCCTCTGCCCCCACACATGTATAGCCACCTCCATTATCAATATCTCCCACCAGAGAAGTACATTTGCTACAATTCATGAACTTGCACTGATATATCACTATTACTCAAAGACTATGGCTTACATTAGGGTTCGATTTTGGTGCTGTACATTTATGGGTTTTGATGAATGCATAAGGACTTGTATCTACCAGTGCAGTTTCATGCAAAGTAGTTTCACTGCTGTAAATATGTGGAACATAATCCTCTGTGCTCTGCCTATTCGCCCATCCCTACTACCAACCTCTGACCTTTTTACTGTCTCCATAGTTTTGCCTTTTCCACAATGCCATATAGTTGAAATCACAAAGTACGTAGCCTTTTCACATTGGCTCCTTTCACTTAGTAATACACTTTTAAGATTCCTTCATATCTTTTCGTAGTGTAAGAGCTCATTTTTGTTAACACTGAATAGTATTTCATTATCTGGATGTAACACAGTTTTTTCATTCATTCACCTACTGAAAGACACCTTGGTTGCAATTAGGAATAAAGCTGCTATAAACATCCATGTGTACATTTTTGTGTGAATGTGTGTTTTCAACTCATTTGAGTAAAAGTCAAGGAGCACAATTGCTGGGTCAAATGCTAAGAGTATGTTTAGTTTTGTAAAAACTGCCTAGTGGGCTTCCAACGTGGCTGTACCATGTTGCATTCCCACCAGGAATAAATGAGAGTTTTTGTTGCTCCACATCCTCAACAGCATTTAGTATTGCCTGCGTTCTGAACTTGACTGTGCCAATAGGTGTGTAGTGGTATCTCATTGTCTTGATTTCACAGAGCAGAAATTGTTAATTTAGTAAAATCTAACTCATAAATTCTTTCTTTTGTAAACCATGTCTTTGCTGTCACAGCTAAAATGTCATTGCCAAACCCAAGGTCATCTATATTTTTTCTTATGCTATCTTCTAGGAGTGTCTTGGTCTGTTTTATGTTGCTATAAAGGAATATCTGGGCCTGGGTAATTTTAAAAGAGGTTTAGTTAGCCCAGGGTTCTGCAGATCATACAGGAAAGATGATGTGGGCATCTCCTTGGCTTCTGGTGAGGGCTTTTGTGTTGCATCAAAACATGGCAGAAAAAGTCAAAGGGGAAGCATGCAGGTACAAAGAGTGATCATGCCTGATGCACACCCTGACTCTGTAACAACCCACTCTCCCAGGAACTAGTGCATACCCCCAGAATTGGTTTGGTCCTGCAAGAGTGAGAACTCACTTACTACCTTAAGAATGGCATCAAACCATTCATGAGGGATCCACCCCCATGGCCCAACCATGTCCCACCCAGAGCCCTTCCCAGTATTCCACACTGGGGACTAAATTTCAACTTGAGGTTTGGAGGGAGCAAACATTTAAACCATAACATGAAGCTTTATAGTTGTGAATTTTACATTTAGGTCTGTATCTATTTTGAGTTAAATTTTTTGTGAAGAGTATAAAGTCTGGGTCTAGAATCACTTTTTTTGCAGGTGAATGTCCAGTTGTTCTAGCATCTTTTGTCAAAAAGACTATCTTTTCTCCATTGCTTTGCCTTTTCCAAAGATCAGTTGAGTATATGTATATGGGTCCATTTCTGGGCTTTCTATTCTGTTTCATTGATCTGTCTAATCTTTCACCAATACCATACTGTCTTGATTACTGTAGCATTATAGTAAGACTGGAAGTTGAGAAGTGTCAGTACTTCAGCTTTGTTATCCATCAACATTGTGTTGGCTATTCTGGGTCTTCTGCCTCGCCATATAAATGTTAGAATTCATTCGTCAATATCCACAAAATAACTTGCTGGGATTTTGGTTGGGATTGCATTGAATCTGTAGATCATATTAGGAAGATCTGATATCTTGACAGCATTGAGTCTTCCTAGCCATGAACATGAAGTATCTCTTCATTTATTTACTCTTTGATTTCTTTCCTCAGGGTTTTATTGTTTTTCTTATATAGATTTTGTTATATTTTTGTCAGATTTATACCTAAGTATTTTTAGGTGTGCTACATGATATTGTGTTTTCAATTTCAAATTCTATTTGTTCACTGCTGGTACATAGGAAAGCAATTCACTTCATATATTAACTTAGATCCTGCAATCTGGCTATAATTCTTAGTTCCAGAAGATGTTTTGTCAATTCTTTTAGATTTTCTACATAGATTATTACATAATCTCCAAACAAAGACAGTTATTTCTTTCTTCCCAATCAGTTTGCCTTTTGTTGTCTTTCTTTTCTTATGGCATTAGCTAGGACTTCTAATATGATGTTGAAAGAGAATGGTGAAAAGGGACACCCTTGTTGTGTTCCTGATCTTAGTGAGAAGTCTTCTAGATTCTCACCATTAAGTGTCATGTTATTTGTAGGTTTTTCATGGATATTCTTTCTCAAATTGAGGAAGTTTCTCTCTATTCGTAGCTGAGAGTTTTTATCCTTAATAGATGTTGGATTTTGTCAAATGCTTTTTCTGTATCTATTAATATGATCATGTAATTTTGCTTCTTTAGCCAGCTGATGTGATGGATTATGTTATTTGATTTTGGAATGTTAAATCAGCTTTGCATACTTAGGATAAATCTCACTTGATTGTGGTGTATGATTCCTTTTAAACATTGTTGGGTTATGTTTGCTAATATTTTGCTGAGGATTTTTGCATCTCATCCTGTTCATGGGTGACATTGGTCTATAGTTTTCTTGCAATCTCTTTGTCTAATTTTGGTGTTAGGGTAATGCTGACTTCATAAAATGTTGGGAAGTATATCCTGTGCTTCTATCTTCTGAAAAAGATTGTAGAGAAAGTGTTATAATTTATTCCTTAAATTGTAGAATTCACCAGTGAATCCATCCAGGCCTGGTCCCTTCTGTTTTGAAAGGTTGTTAATTGTTGATTCAATTTCTTTAACAAATATAGGCCTATTTGGATCTAGTGTGTCTTCTTGTGTTGGTTTTGACAATTTGTGTCTTTCATGGAATTGGTCCATTTCATCTAGGCTATCAAATTTGTAGGCACAGAATTCTTCCTAGTATTCTGTTGTTATTCTTTTTATATATATATATACTTTAAGTTCTAGGGTACATGTGCACAATGTGTAAGTTTGTTACATAGGTATACTTGTGCCATGTTGGTGTGCTGCACCCATCAACTCGTCAGCACCCATCAACTTGTCATTTACATCAGGTATAACTCCCAATGCAATCCCTCCCCTTCCCCGCTCCCCATAATAGGCCCCAGTGTGTGATGTTCCCCTTCCCGAGTCCAAGTGATCTCATTGTTCAGTTCCCAGCTATGAGTGAGAACATGTGGTGTTTGGTTTTCTGTTCTTGTGAGAGTTTGCTGAGAATGATGGTTTCCAGCTACATCCATGTCCCTACAAAGGACACAAACTCATCCTTTTTTATGGCTGCATAGTATTCCATGGTGTATATGTGCCACATTTTCTTAATCCAGTCTATCTCTGATGGACATTTGGGTTGATTCCAAGTCTTTGCTATTGTGAATAGTGCCACAATAAACATATATGTGCATGTGTCTTTATAGCAGCATGATTTATAATCCTTTGGGTATATACCCAGTAATGGGATGGCTGGGTCATATGGTACTTGCAGTTCTAGATCCTTGAGGAATCACCATACTGTTTTCCATAATGGTTGAAATAATTTACAATCCCACCAACAGTGTAAAACTGTTCCTATTTCTCCACATCCTCTCCAGCACCTGCTGCTGCCTGACTTTTTAATGACTGCCATTCTAACTGGTGTGAGATGGCATCTCATTTTGGTTTTGATTTGCATTTTTCTGATGACCAGTGATGATGAGCATTTTTTCATGTGTCTGTTGGCTGTATGAATGTCTTCTTTTGAGAAATGTCTCTTCATATCCTTTGCCCACTTTTTGATGGGGTTGTTTGTTTTTTTTCTTGTAAATTTGTTTGAGTTCTTTGTAGGTTCTGGATATTAGCCCTTTATCAGATGAGTAGATTGCAAAAATTTTCTCCCATTCTGTAGGTTGCCTGTTCACTCTGATGGTAGTTTCCTTTGTTGTGCAGAAGCTCTTTAGTTTAATTAGATGCCATTTGTCAATTTTGGCTTTTGTTGCTGTTGCTTTTGGTGTTTTAGACATGAAGTCCTTGCCCATGCCTATGTCCTGAATGGTATTACCTAGGTTTTCTTCTGAGTTTTTATGGTATTAGGTCTAACATTTAAGTCTCTAATCCTTCTTGAATTAATTTTCGTATAAGGAGTAAGGAAAGGATCCAGTTTCAGCTTTCTACTTACAGCTAGCCAATTTTCCCAGTACCATTTATTAAATAGGGAATCCTTTCCCCATTTCTTGTTTTTCTCAGGTTTGTCAAAGATCAGATGGCTGTAGATGTGTGGCATTATGTCTGAGGGCTCTATTCTGTTCCATTGGTCTACATCTCTGTTTGCTATCAGTTCCATGCTGTTTTGGTTACTGTAGCCTTGTAGTAGAGTTTGAAGTCAGGTAGCGTGATGCCTCCAGCTTTGTTCTTTTGACTTAGGATTGTCTTGGCAATGTGGGCTCTTTTTTGGTTCTATATGAATTTTAAAGCAGTTTTTTCCAATTCTGTGAAGAAACTCATTGGTAGCTTGATGGGGATGGCATTGAATCTATAAATTACCTTGGGCAGTATGGCCATTTTCATGATATTGATTCTTCCTATCTATGAGCATGGTATGTTCTTCCATTTGTTTGTGTCCTCTTTTATTTCACTGAGCAGTGGTTTGTAGTTCTCTTGAAGAGGTCCTTTACATCCCTTGTAAGTTGGATTCCTAGGTATTTTATTCTCTTTGAAGCAATTGTGAATGGAAGTTCATTCATGATTTGGCTCTCTGTTTGACTGTTACTGGTGTATAAGAATGCTTGTGATTTTTGCACATTAATTTTGTATTCTGAGACTTTGCTGAAGTTGCTTATCAGCTTAAGGAGATTTTGGGCTGAGATGATGGGGTTTTCTAAATATACAATCATGTCATCTGCAAACAAGGACAATTTGACTTCTCCTTTTCCTAACTGAATACCCTTTCTTTCTCTTGCCTGACTGCCCTAGCCAGAACTTCCAACACTATGTTGAATAGGAGTGGTGAGAGAGGGCATCCGTGTCTTATGCCAGTTTTCAAAGGGAATGCTTCCAGTTTTTGCCCATTCAGTATGATTGTCATAAATAGCTCTTATTATTTTGAGGTACGTTCCAACAATACCTAGTTTATTGAGAGTTTTTAGCATAAAGGGCTGTTGAATTTTGTCAAAGGCCTTTTCTGCATCTATTGAGATAATCATGTGGTTTTTGTCTTTGGTTCTGTTTATATGCTGGATTATGTTTATTGATTTGCGTATGTTGAACCAGCCTTGCATCCCAGGGATGTAGCCCACTTGATCATGGTGGATAAGCTTTTTGATGTGCTGCTGGATTCAGTTTGCCAGTATTTTGTTGAGGATTTTTGCATCGATGTTCATCAGGGATATTGGTCTAAAATTCTCTTTTTTTGTTGTGTCTCTGCCAGGCTTTGGTATCAGGAAGATGTTGGCCTCATAAAATGAGTTAGGGAGGATTCCCTCTTTTTCTGTTGATTGGAATAGTTTCAGAAAGTATGGGACCAGCTCCTTGTACCTATGGGAGAATTCAGCTGTGAATCCATCTGATCCTGGACTTGTTTTGGTTGGTAGGCTATTAATTATTGCCTCAATTTCAGAGCCTGCTATTGGTCTATTCAGTGATTCAACTTCTTCCTGGTTTAGTCTTGGAAGAGTGTAAGTGTCCAGGAAATTATCCATTTCTTCTAGATTTTCTAGTTTATTTGCATAGAGGTGTTTATAGTATTCTCTGATGGTAGTTTGTATTTCTGTAGGGTTGGTGGTGATATCCCCTTTATCACTTTTTATTGCGTCTATTTGATTCTTCTCTCTTTTCTTCTTTATTACTCTTGCTAGTGGTCTATCAATTTTGTTGATCCTTTCAAAAAACCAACTCCTGGATTCATTGATTTTTTGGAGGGTTTTTTGTGTCTCTATCTCCTTCAGTTCTGCTCTGATCTTAGTTATTTCTTGCCTTCTGCTAGCTTTTGAATGTGTTTGCTCTTGCTTCTCTAGTTCTTTTAATTATGATGTTAGAGTGTCAATTTTAGATCTTTCCAGCTTTCTCTTGTGGGCATTTAGTGCTATAAATTTCCCTCTACACACTGCTTTAAATGTGTCCCAGAGATTCTGGTATGCTGTACCTTTGTTCTCATTGGTTTCAAAGAACATCTTTATTTCTGCTTTCATTTCGTTATTTACCCAGTAGTCATTCAGGAGCAGGTTGTTCAGTTTCCATGTAGTTGAGCAGTTTTGATTGAGTTTCTTTTTTTTTTTTTTTTTTTTTTTTTTTTTTTTTGGAGACGGAGTCTCGCTCTGTCGCCCAGGCTGGAGTGCAGTGGCCAGATCTCAGCTCACTGCAAGCTCCGCCTCCCGGGTTTACGCCATTCTCCTGCCTCAGCCTCCAGAGTAGCTGGGACTACAGGCGCCCGCCACCTCGCCCGGCTAGTTTTTTGTATTTTTTAGTAGAGACGGGGTTTCACCGTGTTAGCCAGGATGGTCTCGAACTCCTGACCTCGTGATCCACCCGTCTCGGCCTCCCAAAGTGCTGGGATTACAGGCTTGAGCTGATTGAGTTTCTTAGTCCTGAGTTCTAGTTTGATTGCACTGTGGTCTGAGAGACAGTTTGTTATAATTTCTGTTCGTGTACATTTGCTGAGGAGTGCTTTACTTCCAATTATGTGGTCAATTTTGGAATAAGTGTGATGTGGTGCTGAGAAGAATGTATATTCTATTGATTTGGGGTGGAGAGTTCTATAGATGTCTATTAGGTATGCTTGCTGCAGAGGTGAGTTCAATTCCTGGATATCCTTGTTAACTTTCTGTCTCGTTGATCTGTCTAATGTTGACAGTGGGGTGTTGAAGTCTCCCATTATTATTGTATGGGAGTCTAAGTCTCTTTGTAAGTCTCTAAGGACTTGCTTTATGAATCTGGGTGCTCCTGTATTGGGTGCATATATATTTAGGATAGTTAGCTCTTCCTGTTGGATTGATCCCTTTACCATTATGTAATGGCCTTCTTTGTCTCTTTTGATCTTTGATGGTTTAAAGTCTGTTTTATCAGAGGCTAGGATTAAAATCCCTGCCTTTTTTTGTTCTCCATTTGCTTGGCAGCTCTTCCTCCATCCCTTTATTTTGAGCCTATGTGTGTCTCTGCATGTGAGATGGGTCTCCTGAATACAGCAAACTGATGGGTCTTGACTCTTTATCCAATTTGCCAGTCTGTGTCTTTTAATTGGACCATTTAGTCCATTTACATTTAAGGCTAATATTGTTATGTGTGAACTTGATCCTGTCATTATGATATTAGCTGGTTATTTTGCTCGTTAGTTGATGCAGTTTCTTGCTAGCATCGATGGTCTTTACATTTTGGCAAGTTTTTGTAATGGCTGATACCGGTTGTTCCTTTCCATGTTTAGTGCTTCCTTCAGGGTCTCTTGTAGGGCAGGCCTGGTGATGACAAAATCTCTAAGCATTTGCTTGTCTGTAAAGGATTTTATTTCTCCTTCACTTATGAAACTTAGTTTGGCTGGATGTGAAATTCTGGGTTGAAAATTCTTTTCTTTAAGAATGTTGAATATTGGCCCCCACTCTCTTCTGGCTTGTAGAGTTTCTGCCAAGAGATCTGCTGTTAGTCTGAAGTGCTTCCCTTTGTGGGTAACCCGACCTTTCTCTCTGGCTGCCCTTAAGATTTTTTCCTTCATTTCAACTTTAGTGAATCTGACAATTCTGTGTCTTGGAGTTGCTCTTCTCAAGGAGTATCTTTGTGGCATTCTCTGTATTTCCTGAATTTGAATGTTGGCCTGCCCTACTAGGTTGGGGAAGTTCTCCTGGATGATATCCTGAAGAGTGTTTTCCAACTTGGTTCCATTTTCCCCCTCACTTTCAGGCACCCCAATCAGACGTAGATTTGGTCTTTTCACATAATCTCATACTTCTTGAAGGCTTTGTTCATTTCTTTTTCCTCTTTTTTTCTTTAGACTTCTCTTCTCGCTTCATTTCATTCATTTGATCCTCAATCGCTGATACTCTTTCTTCCAGTTGATCGAGTCAGTTACTGAAGCTTGTGCATTTGTCACATATTTCTCATGTCATGGTTTTTATCTCTGTCAGTTCGTTTATGGCCTTTTCTGCATTGATTATTCTAGTTATCCATTCTTCCATTCTTTTTTCAAGATTTTTAGTTTCTTTTCGCTGGGTATGTAATTCCTCTTTTAGCTCTGAGAAGTTTGATGGACTGAAGCCTTCTTCTCTCAACTCGTCAAAGTCTTTCTCCACCCAGCTTTGATCCATTGCTGGCAATGAGCTGCGTTCCTTTGGAGGGGCAGATGTGCTCTTATTTTTTGAATTTCCAGCTTTTCTGCCCTGCTTTTTCCCCATCTTTGTGGTTTTATCTGCCTTTGGTCTTTGATGATGGTGACGTACTGATGGGGTTTTGGTATGGGTGTCCTTCCTGTTTGTTAGTTTTTCCTTCTAACAGTCAGAACCCTCAGCTGGAGGTCTGTTGGAGATTGCTTGAGGTCCACTCCAGACACTGTTTGCCTGGGTATCAGCAGCAGAGGCTGCAGAAGATAGAATATTGCTGAACAGCACGTGTACCTGTCTGATTTTTGCTTTGGAAGCTTCGTCTCAGGGGTGTACCCTGTCGTGTGAGGTGTGGGGTGTCGGTCTGCACCCGATTTTCCAGGTGTTGTGTGTCTCAGTTCCCCTGGCTAGGAAAAGGGATTCCCTTCCCCCTTGCACTTCCCAGGTGAGGCGATGCCTCGCCCTTCTTCAGCTCTCGCTGGTCGGGCTGCAGCAGCTGACCAGCACCAATTGTCCGGCACTCCCTAGTGAGATGAACCTGGTACCTCAGTTGAAAATGCAGAAATCATCCGTCTTCTGTGTCGCTTGTGCTGGGAACTGGAGACTGGAGCTGTTCCTATTCGGCCATCTTGCTCTGCCCTCCTCTGTTGTTATTCTTTTAATGTCCATGGGATTGTAGTGATGTCTCCTCTTTTATTTCTTGTATTTGCTATGTGTGTCCTTTGTCTTTTTTCCATAGTTAGCCTGGTTACAGGCTTTCAATCTTATTGATCTTTACAAAGAAAAAGTTTTTGGTTTGGTTGATTTTCTCTTTTAATTTCTTGTTTTCTATTCCATGGATTTCTGCTCTTATTGTTATTATTTCCTTTCTTCTGCTTAATTTGGCTTTAATTTTATTTCCCTTTTCTGTTTCCCTAAAGTGGAAGCTTTTATTAATTTTAGGTCTTTCTTCTTTTCTAACATATGCATTCAATGCTGCAAATTTCCCTCTAAGCACTGCTTTCACCGCAACCCACAAATTTTGACAAGTTGTGTTTTTATTTTTATTTAGTTAAAAATATTTTTAAATTTCTCTTGAGACTGATTTTTTGACTCGTGTTATTTAGATGTTGTTTATTCTCCATGTACTTTCAGTTTTCCTGTTATCTTTCTGTTATTGATTTCTAGTTTAATTCTACTGTGTTCTGAGAGCAGATATTGATTGTATGATTTTCATTCTTTTAAATTTGTTAAAGTTTGTTTTATGGCCCAGAATATTTTCCATCTTGGTAAATATTTTACGTGAACTTGACAAGAAGTATATTCTGCTGTTGTTGGATGAAGTAGTCTATATGTGTCAATTATATTCAGTTGATTGACGGCATTTTTACTTCGACTATGTTCTTACTAAATTTTTGCCTGCTAGCTCTGTTTATTTCAGATGGAAGGGTATTAAAGACTCCAATTACAATACTGGATTCATCTATTTCTATTTGAAGTTCTATCAGTGTTTATCTTATGTAGTTTGATACTCTATTGTTGAGTGCCTGTGCATTAAGGATCATTATGTCTTCTTGGAGAATTTATCCCTTTACTATTATGTAATGACTCATTTCATCCCTGATAACTTTCCTTTCTCTAAAATCTGCTCTGCTCAAAATTAACATATTGATTTCCACTTTCCTTTGATTAGTGTTAGCATGGTTTGTCTTTCTATGACCATTTAATCTATTTGTATCTTTATATGTAAAATGGGTTTCTTATAAACAAAATATAGTTTGGGACAGGAATTGAGTATTTTCCTTTCCCCAGGTCAGTTAGGCTCTTATAAAACCCCATGTTAGGCTCTGGTTAAATGGTTTCTTCTGAGGGCAGATCTTATTAGGAAGAACAGAATGCCCTGGCATTTTTCAAAGTGACTCCTTTTCTTCTCTGCCTGACAAAAGCACTAGGAGGTTTTTCTCCCATATACACTATGAAAACTAGGCAGAGCTATTAGAGATAAAAACCCACAAAAGTGTGGAATCTCCCTTTGAATGGTACCCTATAAGGTTTATAATTCTCGGAGTTGTCCGCACTGAAACTCGAACAATTTATCAATTACAATTCAGGATTTCCTATGCTGGCCCTGGTTCCAGTGGCGCTTTCCATGCCTATAAGTTGAAATTCTCTGCATTTGCCTACCTGTGTTTCCAATTTGGGGGGCAGTGACCTCATTTCTCTTATGGATATAAGAAGAGTTGCTGATTTTTTCAGTTTGTTCAGCTTTTTACTTGTTGTTAGGATAAAGGGGCATCTTCTAAACTTCTCACATGCCAGTAGAAAACCAGAAGTCTCCTTTTTTATAAACAATAGGTTTCACCTTTTCTTGAACTTCATATAAATGGAATCATATTGTAAGTACTCTTCTGTGTAATGCTTCTTTCACTCAGCATAATATTTTTGAGATTTATCCATATATTGCACGTATCAATGATTTGTTCCTTTTTATTACTGATAAATATTCATTTATATAAATATTCCACAGTTTGCTTATCCTCTTACTAGTGAACACATGATCTGTTTCTAGCTTTTGCTAGAATAAACAGGTCTGCTATGAGTATTCTTGTAAAAGTCTTTTACAGATATGTTTTCCTTCTCTTTGGTAAATGGAAAGTTGCAGAACTGCAGGGTCATTGGGTAGATACAGTCCCAGTTTTATAAGAAACTCACAGGTCCTTTTTCAAAGCAGTTGTACCATTTTATACTACCAACTACAGTGTATGAAAGTTAACAGTCCATATCCTTGAAAATATTTGATGTTGTCAGTCTTTTTAATTTTAGCCATTTGGCGGGGGAGTGTACTGGTAGCTCATTGTGAGAAAATGGATTTTGAAAAGACTTAAAGTTATCTGAAAATAATTTAAGTGGAACATCTATGAACCATAGAATTTTTCAGGGAGTTGTATTTCTAGTTGTATTATTTTTAGAGGTGTGCTAAATTAGAGAGTTAGAAAGAAAAGTTGTGTCCTGCCGATGTTGATAGCACTAAGGTAATAATAAGCATTGCTGTTATCGTATGC
>NW_022321791.1:0-8366 GCF_002776525.5 Piliocolobus tephrosceles | reverse complement strand
TCAGGTGAGGGAGCGCCCTGTGGCTTTGGAGGCTGAGCTGGCCCTGACGCTGAAGGTTCTGGAGGCTGCCGCTGACGCTGACTCGGCCCTGGTGGATGTCTTGGACCAGCCCCTTCACACCCTGCACCACATCCTCTCCCAGCTCCGGGCCTGTGTGAGTCCTCGGGGCCCGGGCACCCAGGTCTGTGGGCTCTGAGCAGCGTCCTTCCCCTGTGGTGGCCCAGGCCCCGCCTCACACACGGCTCTCCTCTGCCCACAGATCCAGCCTCAGCCTACGGCAGGGCCCAGGCCCTGGGGCCGCCTCCACCACTGGCTGCACCGGCTCCAGGAGGCCCCAAAAAAGGTGAGTGACCTGGGAAGAGAGGGACTGGGGTCTGGGGAGCCACTAGGAGCCCAGACCCTGGACAGCCCCTGACCCATCCCCTCCTCCCTACAGGAGTCCCCTGGCTGCCTCGAGGCCTCTGTCACCTTCAACCTCTTCCGCCTCCTCACGCGGGACCTGAAATGTGTCGCCAGCGGGGACCTGTGTGTTTGACTCTCCCACCAGTCATGCAATCTGAGATTTTATTTATCAATTAACCGCTTGTCTTAATTTATTGCCACCCAATCGCTATTTATGTATTTGTGTGTGTAAACCCAAGTCACCTCCAGGAAAATGTTTATTTTTCTACTTTTTATAACCTTTGTTGAAATAAACAATGAGGAAAAGACACCCATGACGTGGGACTGTGTGTGTGTGTGTTGGTGTGTATTTCCTTTGCGTTGCTGCCATAACAACGCTAAAAGTAGCATCTTTCAAAGACACACTTGATGAGCGGGGAGTCTACAGGTCAGAGGCTCACTGGCCCTGGCCGGTTTCTTTCCTGTGGGACTCACAGGCTGGAATCCAAGCATTGCTGCTGGGCTCTTCCTGGGGGCTCTGAAGAGAAACTCGTTCCAGGGTCAGTCACATTGTCGGCAGATCACTGTTCCTTGCTGCTGTAGGACTAAGGTTCCTGCCTCCTCCTGGCTGTGGGTCCATCCTGAGCTGACTCTGCTGAAAGGGACCTCCACTCCTCTCACTGGGCTAACCTCCACCCTCCCTGCAGTGGTCTATCTCGTGCTCCTACTATAGGGGCTGATTCGGGTCCTCCTGCAGCGGAGGGTCCTCTGACATCCTCCCGGGAGTTAATCTCCACTATCCTGTTATCAGCCATCCTCTAATCTCACCAGAGTGGTCTAACCTCCACCCCTTCTGCTGGGGGCTAACCTGTGCCCTTGCTCTCTAGGAAGAGTCACTCCTGCGGATGGACTGCAGGTGCCGCTCCCGCTGCTTCCCCAGGACCTGAGATCTGAGGCATAATACATACTTATTCTATCCCTCATGACAGTGGAAGACAGAATAATTTCACTGCCCTGAAAATTCACCGTCTTTCTCCATCTATGCCTCTCTGGCTCTCCGTGGTCCCCGCCCATGGGCTCTACCAACTCAGAGCCAGCAACTGTGCCTCAAACCTGTCTCATACTTGGAACCTCTCTGACCTCTCCTGCCACGTTTCTCTTGTGCTTCCAGCTAGAGAAAGTCTTCCACGTTTCAGGGCTCAAGTGATTAGATTGGCATCCAGGGTGATCTCCCCAGTGTCAGTCCACACGCCATTGTCGTATCTGAAAAGCGCCTTTGCTGAGTCACATAAGATACGCACAGGGTCCAGGGATGCGGTGCTGGGTGTTTTTGGGGTGGCATCTTCGGCCTCCTACAGTGTGTGTATGATTGTGCTTCTGATTGTGTGTCATTGGAGTTATGGATTGTGTGTGTGTCTGGTCTACCTGAGAGTGTGTGAGGGATCATTTAGAATGCATTGTGCTATAAGTAAAGTAACAGGAGCTAGAAATGCCTTGGTAATAAGAACTTTCATTAGCATCCATGGTGAGACCTCTAGAACAGCAGGTTCATTGAGGGCTGTGCTATCCACTGGGGTCCCCGGGCCACATGTCACTGTTGAGCACCTAGAATTTTTTTTTTTTTTTTTGAGACGGAGTCTTGCTCTGTCACCCAGACTGGAGTGCAGTGGCCGGATCTCAGCTCACTGCAAGCTCCGCCTCCCGGGTTTATGCCATTCTCCTGCCTCAGCCTCCGGAGTAGCTGGGACTACAGGCGCCCGCCACCTCGCCCGGCTAGTTTTTTGTATTTTTAGTAGAGACGGGGTTTCACCGTGTTAGCCAGGATGGTCTCGATCTCCTGACCTCGTGATCCGCCCGTCTCGGCCTCCCAAAGTGCTGGGATTACAGGCTTGAGCCACCGCGCCCGGCCGAGCACCTAGAATTTACGTGGTGCAACCTAATTTGTGCAGTGAGTCTAAAACAAACCCCAGAATTTGAAGATTTACTGTAGGAAAAAAAATAATGTAAAACAGCTGTATTATAATTTATATATTCATTAGATGTTGAAATGAGAGCACGCTGGATGTATTGGGTGAAATGAAACATCTTTAAAATTAATTTAGAGCCTGGATGTGATTGCTCAAGCCTGTAATCACAGCACTTTGGGTGGCTGAGTTGGGAGGATTACTTGAGCCCAGAACAGCCTGGGCCACATAGCAAGATCCTGCCACTATAAAAAAATTAAAGAATTGGCTGGGCGTGGTGGCACAAGCCCATAATCCCAACTACTGGTGGAAGCTGAGATGGGAGGATTGCTTGAGGTCAGGAGTTCATGACCAGCTTGAGCAACAGCAGGACCCTGTCTCTTGCACCATCACATCTCACTGCAGCCTCAAACTCCTGGGCTCAAGTGATTCTCTCTCTTCAGCACCATCCTCCACCTACCCCAGCCCCTCCTGGAACTGGAATTACAGGCTTGAGCCACTGGGTCCAGCCCATTCTCTTTCCAAGAAGCCCCTGAATCATATAAGCAAACATGAGGTCTCACTAACCCTGGATCGGCCCCCACAAATGAGGAGGACAACTTGGATCAGGGATCCCTGCTGAGTAGAGCTGGCTGAGCTGAGCTGCTGGAACAAAGAGTCCCCCAAATACAGTGACCGTGGATTACAAACCACAGAGTGTCATTCTCCACCAGCTCCTCCTCCCAAGGTGAGTGCTCCCCCTGGTAGGATGGCCCCACCCAGTCATCCAGGGGCCCTGGTTCCTGGCAGTTCTGTGCTCCACAGTCCCCAGGGCAGGGCTCCTTCACCATCTTTACCCACCGGACCTCACGGCAGCCTTGAAAAGCCTACGGACCCTTCTCAGAATGAAAGAACCCGCGCAGGACAAAGGAATCCAACTTTGATTGTAATACAGTGATCAAAATATTTTTTCACACTGTGACATAGCAATTCATGTGCTTCTTCATTAATGCATTAAGTAAAAAATCACCCGTGGCAGCTTTAATAACCACTGTGACTTGGAAGCAGAGATGAGCATAAATGATATTTCAAGGTGCCTGCTGGTGATAGGAAATGTCTGTGATTTCTTTTGGTGACAAAGTCACAAGTTCTGCTAACACTGTTGTGGTGTGTTGCCTGCATTTGTAATGGATTTGTGCCGGACGGAAGCCTGTCCCCAGAGTGTTCCTGATCCCTGGACCTGGGAATATGTTATGTTCCACGGCACGAGGGACTCTGCAGATGTAAGTTAAGAGTTTTGGATGGGGATGTTATCCTGGGTTGTCCACCTGGACCCAGTATTGTCACCAAAATCCTTCTAAGAAGGAGGCAGGGGGTCAGCATCATTAGCGGGAGATGTAACCGCAGAAGCAGGAGGTTGGAGAGATGTCAGGAAGGCAACCGGGGTCAAGGGATGCCGAACACCCCCAGAAGCTGAGAAAGGCAAGGAAAGAGATCTCCCCTGCAGCTTCCAGAAGGAACCAGCCCTGCTCTCACCTTGACCGTCAGAACTGTAGGAATAGAAATGTGCCTGTGTTTTGTTTTGTTCTTTTTGTTCAGGTAATTTAAATATTTTTTTAAATTGTGGGAAACACATAAAATGTGCCATCTTATCCCTTTTAAAAAACATTGTTCAGTAGTGTAATTTTATTATTTATTTATTCTATTTTTATTTATTTTTTTTGAGACACGGTCTTGCCCTGTCACCCAGGCTGGATGGAGGGCACTGGCGTGATCATAGCTCTTTGCAGCCATGACCTCCTGGGCTCAAGTGATCCTCCCACCTCAGCCTCCTGAGTAGCTGAGACTATAGGTGCGTGCCATTAGCCAGCCAGACGCCTGGCCAAATTATTGTATTTTTAGTAGAGATGGGGTTTTGCCATGTTGGCCAGGTTGGTCTCAAACTCCTGACCTCAGGTGATCTGTCCCCACCTTGGCCTCCCAAAGTGCTAGGATTACAGGTGTGAGCCACCTCACCTGGCCCTAGTAGTGTTTGCTATATTGTTCTGCAAGCAATCTCCAGAACTCTCTTCATCTTATAAAACTGAATCTCTACACCCATTAAACAACAACTCTCTATTAACCCCTCCCACTACACTGGCAAATATTTAGACACGTCTGTTTCTATGAATTTGACTCCTCTTGGCACCTCATGTAGGGGGAATCATACGGCATTTGTTCTTTTGAGACTGGCTTATTTCACTGACATAATGTCTTCAAACTTCCTTCCTTCCTCTCACTCTCTCTCTCTTTTTTTCGAGACAGAGTTTCACTCTTGTTGCCCAGGCTGGAGTGTAGTGGTGCGATCTCGACTCACTGCAACCTCCACCTCCTGGGTTCAAGTGATTCTCCTGCCTCAGCCTCCCAAGTAACTGGGATTACAGGCGCCCACCACCACGCCCAGCTAATTTTTTGTATTTTTAGTAGAAACAAGGTTTCACCATGTTAGCCAGGCTGGTCTCGAACTCCTGACCTCAGGTGATCCGCTGGCCTTGGCCTCCCAAAGTGCTGGGATTACAGGCGTGAGCCACCGCACCCGGACTCAATCTCTCCGTCTTTAAGTTTAGAGACAGGATCTTGCTCTGCCCCCAGGCCAGGGTACTGTCATGCAATCGGCTCACTGCAGCCTCAAATTCCTTGGCTCAAGTGATCCTGCTGCCTCAGCCTCCTGAGTAGCCAGCACTACAAGTGCATGCCACCATGTCTGGCTAACTTTAATTTTTTGTAGAGACGAGGCCTCAGTATGCTGCCCAGGCTGATCTGGAACTCCCGGATTCAAGCGATCCTCCTGCTCCAGCTTTGCAAAGTGCTGGAATTACAGGTGGGAGCCACCGCACCTGGCCAGAATTTTCTTCCTTTTGAAGGCTGAATCATAATCCATCATATGTGTAGACTATATTTTGTGCATCCATTGATCCATCCCTGGAAAGTGTGAGTTGTTTTACACCACTAAGTTTGGGGTCATTTGTTACAGCAGGTGTAAGAAACTAATACATTCAGGAAATACCAAATTTCAGACAGAGGTTAGTGAGAATACACAAAGTTTTTCTGCCCTTCCAAATCCACAGGCCCAGGAATTCTTCTGACAGGTTAGAAGGCCTGCCCTGGAGATCGTTCTCAGCTGTGCAGCAGGATTTGGCTCTCAGACATGTCCAGTTTTTCAGTGGTGACAATAGGACACAGAGCAGGGACCACTCACCCTGTGTTTTAAGGCCTAGATCCTGGTGAGGGGTTAGTCACATGGTCACCCGTAGCACGCAGGATGCTAGAGAATGTAGTCTTGGGTTTGGTGCCAACACTAGTCTCCATGTCTAATAATGCTGAGGATGGACGGGCAAGAGGGTTTCGGAGCACACATGCACACGGCAAGGTCAGTCCCAGGTTTCCTCAAGGTACTTCCTGGATGGGCAGAAGTCAGGTGACCATGGACTCAGAAAAGTATCTTCAAGGAACTCAATACCTCTGGTCAGCACGGTAGCTCACACCTGTAATCCCAGCACTTTGTGAGGCTGAGGTGGGAGGGTCACCTGAGGTCAGGAGTTTGAGACCAGCATGGCCAACATGGTAAATTGAAGTCCAGAGCAGGGCAGGGCCAGGTGACGCAGCTGCCCCCAGGGAAAGAGAAAGTGACACGCGTCCGTGCCAGGGGTCTGTGTTTGCCTACAGGAAAATACATCTCTACTAAAAATACAAAAATTAGCTGGGCGTGGTGGCAGATGCCTGTATGAAAATACACATGGTTTTCCCCGCCCTTCCAAATGAAAATACACATGGTTTTCCCTGTCCTTCCAAATCCACAGGCCCAGGAATACACATGATTTTCAGCTACTCGGGGTTAGTAGAGATAGGATTTCACCATATTGGCCAGGCTGGTCTCAAATTCCTGACCTTGTGATCCGCCTGCCTCGGCCTCCCAAAGCGCTGGGATTATAGGCCTGAGCCACCATGCCCAGCCGCTTCTTCATTTTCAAGGTAGAAGAAAGCACGGTGCCTTCCTCAGAGGTGTTGGGAGAATTCACTGCTCTTGCATGTGGAAAGCCTCCGGGACAGGGTGGCATCTGTGAGAGAAGCTTGTTGTTGTTCTCACTTTGCACTGGTTGTTCCCGTTGTCTAAAATGCTGTTCCCTCCCTCCTCCTATAGGTTTTCAACTAGATGTCCCCTTCTCTGACTGTCTTAGAGCAGGCAACTTCTGTGTTCAGCCGACTCCATCTGATGCATAATTTTTCTCGAAAGCACTTCTTGCAGTGACATTGTACGTATTTAACTTATTTAACTTATTTTGTTACATATTTAACTTATTTTGTACATATTTAACTTATTTTAACTTATTATCCCCTCCTGGAGTTGTGGGTTGTGGAAGCTGAGGGTCTGTGCCTTCAGCCAGCTGGGAGAGTGACAGGGAGCCGCGGGCTCTGCCGCCAAAGCCACAGACGTGCTGAGCAGGCACTGGGGGGCTGTGGTCCTGGGAGAGACGCGGGTATGTCGGCTCCTCGAGGGACAGGGAATTTTGTGTATTTTGTTATCTGCTGGGCCCTCAGTGCACAGGACAGTGTTGGTCTATGGTTCCTGCTCAATAAATACGTTTTGAATCAATGACAGATTCAATGAATGAATAAAGGAATTGGTCGGTTACAATCAACCTGCTTCCTTTGAAGCCCTCAGCTGTACCTGAATTCCTGAGTAGACACCGGCACTCCCCTGTTCCTGCCCCCCACCCGCCCCACTGATGGCAGGTTGGGTAGAGTTGGGAGTGCAGGGAGGGATCTCCTTTTTTTTTCTCTTTTTTTCCTTGAGATGAGGTCTAGCTCTGTCACCTAGACTGTAGTGCAGTGGTGCAATCATGGCTCACTGCAACCTTGAACTCCTGGGCTCAAGTGATCCTCCTGCCTCAGCTTCCTGAGTAGCTGGAATTATAGGGGTGCACCACCATGCCTGGCTAGTTGAAAAAAAACTTTTTTTTGTAGTGACGGGGATCTTGCTGTGTTACCCAGGCTGGTCTCGAACTCCTGACTTCAAGAGATCCTCCCACCTTGGCATACCAAAGTGGCCTGTCCTTTTCTTTATACTCTGTGGTCTTGGCCTCACTGATTCCATCCTCCCATCCTTACAGTGTCCCTTTCCCTGGGCGGTCTCCCCTCTCCTAAGCAGCCTTCTTATAGAGTCCCCCCTTGCACCCCTCATTGAAATACTTCCTGAGTTCCCCTCAGCCACCCCCTCCACATCTGAGCAGTCTGCAGACACATAAGCCCCCCCGCCCCCCAAAAACCCTACTCCTGCCCTGGGGGCACCTGTGGCTCCTCCTCCTGAAGCGAAGCTGCTACAGCCACAGGCACATGCACTTCAGGAAGTCACCTTCCTGTAGGCAAACACAGAGCCCGGCACGGGTGCGCGAGCTCCTGTCACTTTCTCGTGTCACTTTCTCTTTCCCCGGGGGCAGTTGCGTCACCTGGCCCCGCCCTGCTCTGGACTTCTCCAGCCTGGGCCTCCCCCCACCCGCCCCCTCCGGTACCTCAGGCCGCTCTGCACCCGTGGGACTGGCCTCTGTCCCAGCTAAAGAGTGTGACCTGGAGCTCAGGCGGGAGTGATATTCCAGATGGAGCTGGAAATCAGAAACAGCCGAACCCAGAGCAGCAGGTGGAGATCCAGAGGAAGAGCCCGAAGCCAGAGACTTTGAATAAGACTGAATGAGAGCCCCAGAGCTGTGGAGCCCAGGACACTGCATCCGCCTGGTGAAAAAGACGCAGGAACCAGACACGAAGTCCGTGCAGCTCAGGCTTTAATAGACAGAACAAGGCCTATGTGAGTCTCCTCCTGCCCCTCTGGCCATGGGCTAGCCTCCATCACCCTCTATGGGTCACCATGCTGACTTTGTTGAATGAAGACCTCCAGCTTTCTTCACTGGGCTAGCCTCCACCCTCCCTGCAGTGGGCTATCTCATGCTCCTACTGCAGGCATTGACTCATGTTTTCCTGTAGAAGAGGGTCCTCTACCATCGTCCCAGC
>NW_022321790.1:0-8366 GCF_002776525.5 Piliocolobus tephrosceles | reverse complement strand
GCTGGGACGATGGTAGAGGACCCTCTTCTACAGGAAAACATGAGTCAATGCCTGCAGTAGGAGCATGAGATAGCCCACTGCAGGGAGGGTGGAGGCTAGCCCAGTGAAGAAAGCTGGAGGTCTTCATTCAACAAAGTCAGCATGGTGACCCATAGAGGGTGATGGAGGCTAGCCCATGGCCAGAGGGGCAGGAGGAGACTCACATAGGCCTTGTTCTGTCTATTAAAGCCTGAGCTGCACGGACTTCGTGTCTGGTTCCTGCGTCTTTTTCACCAGGCGGATGCAGTGTCCTGGGCTCCACAGCTCTGGGGCTCTCATTCAGTCTTATTCAAAGTCTCTGGCTTCGGGCTCTTCCTCTGGATCTCCACCTGCTGCTCTGGGTTCGGCTGTTTCTGATTTCCAGCTCCATCTGGAATATCACTCCCGCCTGAGCTCCAGGTCACACTCTTTAGCTGGGACAGAGGCCAGTCCCACGGGTGCAGAGCGGCCTGAGGTACCGGAGGGGGCGGGTGGGGGGAGGCCCAGGCTGGAGAAGTCCAGAGCAGGGCGGGGCCAGGTGACGCAACTGCCCCCGGGGAAAGAGAAAGTGACACGAGAAAGTGACAGGAGCTCGCGCACCCGTGCCGGGCTCTGTGTTTGCCTACAGGAAGGTGACTTCCTGAAGTGCATGTGCCTGTGGCTGTAGCAGCTTCGCTTCAGGAGGAGGAGCCACAGGTGCCCCCAGGGCAGGAGTAGGGTTTTTGGGGGGCGGGGGGGCTTATGTGTCTGCAGACTGCTCAGATGTGGAGGGGGTGGCTGAGGGGAACTCAGGAAGTATTTCAATGAGGGGTGCAAGGGGGGACTCTATAAGAAGGCTGCTTAGGAGAGGGGAGACCGCCCAGGGAAAGGGACACTGTAAGGATGGGAGGATGGAATCAGTGAGGCCAAGACCACAGAGTATAAAGAAAAGGACAGGCCACTTTGGTATGCCAAGGTGGGAGGATCTCTTGAAGTCAGGAGTTCGAGACCAGCCTGGGTAACACAGCAAGATCCCCGTCACTACAAAAAAAAGTTTTTTTTCAACTAGCCAGGCATGGTGGTGCACCCCTATAATTCCAGCTACTCAGGAAGCTGAGGCAGGAGGATCACTTGAGCCCAGGAGTTCAAGGTTGCAGTGAGCCATGATTGCACCACTGCACTACAGTCTAGGTGACAGAGCTAGACCTCATCTCAAGGAAAAAAAGAGAAAAAAAAAGGAGATCCCTCCCTGCACTCCCAACTCTACCCAACCTGCCATCAGTGGGGCGGGTGGGGGGCAGGAACAGGGGAGTGCCGGTGTCTACTCAGGAATTCAGGTACAGCTGAGGGCTTCAAAGGAAGCAGGTTGATTGTAACCGACCAATTCCTTTATTCATTCATTGAATCTGTCATTGATTCAAAACGTATTTATTGAGCAGGAACCATAGACCAACACTGTCCTGTGCACTGAGGGCCCAGCAGATAACAAAATACACAAAATTCCCTGTCCCTCGAGGAGCCGACATACCCGCGTCTCTCCCAGGACCACAGCCCCCCAGTGCCTGCTCAGCACGTCTGTGGCTTTGGCGGCAGAGCCCGCGGCTCCCTGTCACTCTCCCAGCTGGCTGAAGGCACAGACCCTCAGCTTCCACAACCCACAACTCCAGGAGGGGATAATAAGTTAAAATAAGTTAAATATGTACAAAATAAGTTAAATATGTAACAAAATAAGTTAAATAAGTTAAATACGTACAATGTCACTGCAAGAAGTGCTTTCGAGAAAAATTATGCATCAGATGGAGTCGGCTGAACACAGAAGTTGCCTGCTCTAAGACAGTCAGAGAAGGGGACATCTAGTTGAAAACCTATAGGAGGAGGGAGGGAACAGCATTTTAGACAACGGGAACAACCAGTGCAAAGTGAGAACAACAACAAGCTTCTCTCACAGATGCCACCCTGTCCCGGAGGCTTTCCACATGCAAGAGCAGTGAATTCTCCCAACACCTCTGAGGAAGGCACCGTGCTTTCTTCTACCTTGAAAATGAAGAAGCGGCTGGGCATGGTGGCTCAGGCCTATAATCCCAGCGCTTTGGGAGGCCGAGGCAGGCGGATCACAAGGTCAGGAATTTGAGACCAGCCTGGCCAATATGGTGAAATCCTATCTCTACTAACCCCGAGTAGCTGAAAATCATGTGTATTCCTGGGCCTGTGGATTTGGAAGGACAGGGAAAACCATGTGTATTTTCATTTGGAAGGGCGGGGAAAACCATGTGTATTTTCATACAGGCATCTGCCACCACGCCCAGCTAATTTTTGTATTTTTAGTAGAGATGTATTTTCCTGTAGGCAAACACAGACCCCTGGCACGGACGCGTGTCACTTTCTCTTTCCCTGGGGGCAGCTGCGTCACCTGGCCCTGCCCTGCTCTGGACTTCAATTTACCATGTTGGCCATGCTGGTCTCAAACTCCTGACCTCAGGTGACCCTCCCACCTCAGCCTCACAAAGTGCTGGGATTACAGGTGTGAGCTACCGTGCTGACCAGAGGTATTGAGTTCCTTGAAGATACTTTTCTGAGTCCATGGTCACCTGACTTCTGCCCATCCAGGAAGTACCTTGAGGAAACCTGGGACTGACCTTGCCGTGTGCATGTGTGCTCCGAAACCCTCTTGCCCGTCCATCCTCAGCATTATTAGACATGGAGACTAGTGTTGGCACCAAACCCAAGACTACATTCTCTAGCATCCTGCGTGCTACGGGTGACCATGTGACTAACCCCTCACCAGGATCTAGGCCTTAAAACACAGGGTGAGTGGTCCCTGCTCTGTGTCCTATTGTCACCACTGAAAAACTGGACATGTCTGAGAGCCAAATCCTGCTGCACAGCTGAGAACGATCTCCAGGGCAGGCCTTCTAACCTGTCAGAAGAATTCCTGGGCCTGTGGATTTGGAAGGGCAGAAAAACTTTGTGTATTCTCACTAACCTCTGTCTGAAATTTGGTATTTCCTGAATGTATTAGTTTCTTACACCTGCTGTAACAAATGACCCCAAACTTAGTGGTGTAAAACAACTCACACTTTCCAGGGATGGATCAATGGATGCACAAAATATAGTCTACACATATGATGGATTATGATTCAGCCTTCAAAAGGAAGAAAATTCTGGCCAGGTGCGGTGGCTCCCACCTGTAATTCCAGCACTTTGCAAAGCTGGAGCAGGAGGATCGCTTGAATCCGGGAGTTCCAGATCAGCCTGGGCAGCATACTGAGGCCTCGTCTCTACAAAAAATTAAAGTTAGCCAGACATGGTGGCATGCACTTGTAGTGCTGGCTACTCAGGAGGCTGAGGCAGCAGGATCACTTGAGCCAAGGAATTTGAGGCTGCAGTGAGCCGATTGCATGACAGTACCCTGGCCTGGGGGCAGAGCAAGATCCTGTCTCTAAACTTAAAGACGGAGAGATTGAGTCCGGGTGCGGTGGCTCACGCCTGTAATCCCAGCACTTTGGGAGGCCAAGGCCAGCGGATCACCTGAGGTCAGGAGTTCGAGACCAGCCTGGCTAACATGGTGAAACCTTGTTTCTACTAAAAATACAAAAAATTAGCTGGGCGTGGTGGTGGGCGCCTGTAATCCCAGTTACTTGGGAGGCTGAGGCAGGAGAATCACTTGAACCCAGGAGGTGGAGGTTGCAGTGAGTCGAGATCGCACCACTACACTCCAGCCTGGGCAACAAGAGTGAAACTCTGTCTCGAAAAAAAGAGAGAGAGAGTGAGAGGAAGGAAGGAAGTTTGAAGACATTATGTCAGTGAAATAAGCCAGTCTCAAAAGAACAAATGCCGTATGATTCCCCCTACATGAGGTGCCAAGAGGAGTCAAATTCATAGAAACAGACGTGTCTAAATATTTGCCAGTGTAGTGGGAGGGGTTAATAGAGAGTTGTTGTTTAATGGGTGTAGAGATTCAGTTTTATAAGATGAAGAGAGTTCTGGAGATTGCTTGCAGAACAATATAGCAAACACTACTAGGGCCAGGTGAGGTGGCTCACACCTGTAATCCTAGCACTTTGGGAGGCCAAGGTGGGGACAGATCACCTGAGGTCAGGAGTTTGAGACCAACCTGGCCAACATGGCAAAACCCCATCTCTACTAAAAATACAATAATTTGGCCAGGCGTCTGGCTGGCTAATGGCACGCACCTATAGTCTCAGCTACTCAGGAGGCTGAGGTGGGAGGATCACTTGAGCCCAGGAGGTCATGGCTGCAAAGAGCTATGATCACGCCAGTGCCCTCCATCCAGCCTGGGTGACAGGGCAAGACCGTGTCTCAAAAAAAATAAATAAAAATAGAATAAATAAATAATAAAATTACACTACTGAACAATGTTTTTTAAAAGGGATAAGATGGCACATTTTATGTGTTTCCCACAATTTAAAAAAATATTTAAATTACCTGAACAAAAAGAACAAAACAAAACACAGGCACATTTCTATTCCTACAGTTCTGACGGTCAAGGTGAGAGCAGGGCTGGTTCCTTCTGGAAGCTGCAGGGGAGATCTCTTTCCTTGCCTTTCTCAGCTTCTGGGGGTGTTCGGCATCCCTTGACCCCGGTTGCCTTCCTGACATCTCTCCAACCTCCTGCTTCTGCGGTTACATCTCCCGCTAATGATGCTGACCCCCTGCCTCCTTCTTAGAAGGATTTTGGTGACAATACTGGGTCCAGGTGGACAACCCAGGATAACATCCCCATCCAAAACTCTTAACTTACATCTGCAGAGTCCCTCGTGCCGTGGAACATAACATATTCCCAGGTCCAGGGATCAGGAACACTCTGGGGACAGGCTTCCGTCCGGCACAAATCCATTACAAATGCAGGCAACACACCACAACAGTGTTAGCAGAACTTGTGACTTTGTCACCAAAAGAAATCACAGACATTTCCTATCACCAGCAGGCACCTTGAAATATCATTTATGCTCATCTCTGCTTCCAAGTCACAGTGGTTATTAAAGCTGCCACGGGTGATTTTTTACTTAATGCATTAATGAAGAAGCACATGAATTGCTATGTCACAGTGTGAAAAAATATTTTGATCACTGTATTACAATCAAAGTTGGATTCCTTTGTCCTGCGCGGGTTCTTTCATTCTGAGAAGGGTCCGTAGGCTTTTCAAGGCTGCCGTGAGGTCCGGTGGGTAAAGATGGTGAAGGAGCCCTGCCCTGGGGACTGTGGAGCACAGAACTGCCAGGAACCAGGGCCCCTGGATGACTGGGTGGGGCCATCCTACCAGGGGGAGCACTCACCTTGGGAGGAGGAGCTGGTGGAGAATGACACTCTGTGGTTTGTAATCCACGGTCACTGTATTTGGGGGACTCTTTGTTCCAGCAGCTCAGCTCAGCCAGCTCTACTCAGCAGGGATCCCTGATCCAAGTTGTCCTCCTCATTTGTGGGGGCCGATCCAGGGTTAGTGAGACCTCATGTTTGCTTATATGATTCAGGGGCTTCTTGGAAAGAGAATGGGCTGGACCCAGTGGCTCAAGCCTGTAATTCCAGTTCCAGGAGGGGCTGGGGTAGGTGGAGGATGGTGCTGAAGAGAGAGAATCACTTGAGCCCAGGAGTTTGAGGCTGCAGTGAGATGTGATGGTGCAAGAGACAGGGTCCTGCTGTTGCTCAAGCTGGTCATGAACTCCTGACCTCAAGCAATCCTCCCATCTCAGCTTCCACCAGTAGTTGGGATTATGGGCTTGTGCCACCACGCCCAGCCAATTCTTTAATTTTTTTATAGTGGCAGGATCTTGCTATGTGGCCCAGGCTGTTCTGGGCTCAAGTAATCCTCCCAACTCAGCCACCCAAAGTGCTGTGATTACAGGCTTGAGCAATCACATCCAGGCTCTAAATTAATTTTAAAGATGTTTCATTTCACCCAATACATCCAGCGTGCTCTCATTTCAACATCTAATGAATATATAAATTATAATACAGCTGTTTTACATTATTTTTTTTCCTACAGTAAATCTTCAAATTCTGGGGTTTGTTTTAGACTCACTGCACAAATTAGGTTGCACCACGTAAATTCTAGGTGCTCGGCCGGGCGCGGTGGCTCAAGCCTGTAATCCCAGCACTTTGGGAGGCCGAGACGGGCGGATCACGAGGTCAGGAGATCGAGACCATCCTGGCTAACACGGTGAAACCCCGTCTCTACTAAAAATACAAAAAACTAGCCGGGCGAGGTGGCGGGCGCCTGTAGTCCCAGCTACTCCGGAGGCTGAGGCAGGAGAATGGCATAAACCCGGGAGGCGGAGCTTGCAGTGAGCTGAGATCCGGCCACTGCACTCCAGTCTGGGTGACAGAGCAAGACTCCGTCTCAAAAAAAAAAAAAAAAATTCTAGGTGCTCAACAGTGACATGTGGCCCGGGGACCCCAGTGGATAGCACAGCCCTCAATGAACCTGCTGTTCTAGAGGTCTCACCATGGATGCTAATGAAAGTTCTTATTACCAAGGCATTTCTAGCTCCTGTTACTTTACTTATAGCACAATGCATTCTAAATGATCCCTCACACACTCTCAGGTAGACCAGACACACACACAATCCATAACTCCAATGACACACAATCAGAAGCACAATCATACACACACTGTAGGAGGCCGAAGATGCCACCCCAAAAACACCCAGCACCGCATCCCTGGACCCTGTGCGTATCTTATGTGACTCAGCAAAGGCGCTTTTCAGATACGACAATGGCGTGTGGACTGACACTGGGGAGATCACCCTGGATGCCAATCTAATCACTTGAGCCCTGAAACGTGGAAGACTTTCTCTAGCTGGAAGCACAAGAGAAACGTGGCAGGAGAGGTCAGAGAGGTTCCAAGTATGAGACAGGTTTGAGGCACAGTTGCTGGCTCTGAGTTGGTAGAGCCCATGGGCGGGGACCACGGAGAGCCAGAGAGGCATAGATGGAGAAAGACGGTGAATTTTCAGGGCAGTGAAATTATTCTGTCTTCCACTGTCATGAGGGATAGAATAAGTATGTATTATGCCTCAGATCTCAGGTCCTGGGGAAGCAGCGGGAGCGGCACCTGCAGTCCATCCGCAGGAGTGACTCTTCCTAGAGAGCAAGGGCACAGGTTAGCCCCCAGCAGAAGGGGTGGAGGTTAGACCACTCTGGTGAGATTAGAGGATGGCTGATAACAGGATAGTGGAGATTAACTCCCGGGAGGATGTCAGAGGACCCTCCGCTGCAGGAGGACCCGAATCAGCCCCTATAGTAGGAGCACGAGATAGACCACTGCAGGGAGGGTGGAGGTTAGCCCAGTGAGAGGAGTGGAGGTCCCTTTCAGCAGAGTCAGCTCAGGATGGACCCACAGCCAGGAGGAGGCAGGAACCTTAGTCCTACAGCAGCAAGGAACAGTGATCTGCCGACAATGTGACTGACCCTGGAACGAGTTTCTCTTCAGAGCCCCCAGGAAGAGCCCAGCAGCAATGCTTGGATTCCAGCCTGTGAGTCCCACAGGAAAGAAACCGGCCAGGGCCAGTGAGCCTCTGACCTGTAGACTCCCCGCTCATCAAGTGTGTCTTTGAAAGATGCTACTTTTAGCGTTGTTATGGCAGCAACGCAAAGGAAATACACACCAACACACACACACACAGTCCCACGTCATGGGTGTCTTTTCCTCATTGTTTATTTCAACAAAGGTTATAAAAAGTAGAAAAATAAACATTTTCCTGGAGGTGACTTGGGTTTACACACACAAATACATAAATAGCGATTGGGTGGCAATAAATTAAGACAAGCGGTTAATTGATAAATAAAATCTCAGATTGCATGACTGGTGGGAGAGTCAAACACACAGGTCCCCGCTGGCGACACATTTCAGGTCCCGCGTGAGGAGGCGGAAGAGGTTGAAGGTGACAGAGGCCTCGAGGCAGCCAGGGGACTCCTGTAGGGAGGAGGGGATGGGTCAGGGGCTGTCCAGGGTCTGGGCTCCTAGTGGCTCCCCAGACCCCAGTCCCTCTCTTCCCAGGTCACTCACCTTTTTTGGGGCCTCCTGGAGCCGGTGCAGCCAGTGGTGGAGGCGGCCCCAGGGCCTGGGCCCTGCCGTAGGCTGAGGCTGGATCTGTGGGCAGAGGAGAGCCGTGTGTGAGGCGGGGCCTGGGCCACCACAGGGGAAGGACGCTGCTCAGAGCCCACAGACCTGGGTGCCCGGGCCCCGAGGACTCACACAGGCCCGGA
The DNA here is from genome assembly GCF_002776525.5 of Piliocolobus tephrosceles. NCBI lineage: Eukaryota > Metazoa > Chordata > Mammalia > Primates > Cercopithecidae > Piliocolobus > Piliocolobus tephrosceles. The sequence goes on along the minus strand of NW_022321790.1, from coordinate 143 downwards.
GCTGGGAGAGGATGTGGTGCAGGGTGTGAAGGGGCTGGTCCAAGACATCCACCAGGGCCGAGTCAGCGTCAGCGGCAGCCTCCAGAACCTTCAGCGTCAGGGCCAGCTCAGCCTCCAAAGCCACAGGGCGCTCCCTCACCTGA
>NW_022321789.1:0-2658 GCF_002776525.5 Piliocolobus tephrosceles | reverse complement strand
TGCAGCCCCACTCCTGTCGGGATGTCGGGACTGTGGGAAGTCCGTCCGAGAGCCCCACGGGGGGACTCTGCCGGCCTCCTTCCCCGGAGGCCGACAGACTTCTCCCGCACACCTTAGGTTACCAAAATAAACCAGCAGTTTTGCTGTTACACTTGCCTACCCGCTGGTCTTTTGCGCCCGCTCGGCTGGTCTTAGAAAAACAAGACAGATGGTGCCGAACCCGGGAGGAGACCCCTCCTCAGGGCCCCCAGGGTCCGGGGAGCCTCCTCCTCCTCCTTCCACGCCGCGGACGGACCAGGACCTGAGACCCGCTTCACTCACTCTCACGGCCTCTCTGGGGTAAGTGCCCTTGTCTCCTCTTTACCACCCTCGGCCAAAACCCTGTGCAGGTCCGAGGTCCATTTTGAGCCACCAAGTGGCTTGGGAGAACCTTGCAGGACGGAGACGTCCGCCTGAAGGTACTCTCCACTTTGGCTTCAAGAGCCTCCAGTCTGTCTCTGCTGGTTCCAAAGGACGCTTTGAAGCCAGGCAGAGATCCACTTCCATTTCCATTGTGTCCATCGTGTCCCTCGGCCAAAATCCTGCGCAGGTCCGAGGTCCATTTGGAGCCACCATGTGGCTCGGAGACCCGTTCAGGACGGAGACGTCCGCCTGAAGGTAATCTCCACCTTGGCTTCAAGAGCCTCCAGTCTGTCTCTGCTGGTTCCAAAGGATGCTTTGAAGCCAGGCAGAGATCCACTTCCATTTCCATTGTGTCCATTGTGTGTCGGTAAAGAGGAAACAAATGGGAAACCCCCAGTCCAAATTTCCAAAGAGCACCCCCTTAGGGTGCCTCCTAGCCAATTTAAAAACCTCACAGCTTGAACAAGACCTTAGGAGGAAGCGGTTAATTTTCCTTTCCACTGTGGCGTGATTGACCTCAGCAATTTCTGCCAGCGGCTAGGCAAGTGGTCCGAAATTTACATACAAGGCTTTTAGGCCTTAGGCTCTCGTCCCTATACTCCTTCTCTCCCCGCTCTCCCCACCCCCTCCCTTCCTGCCCAGACTCCTCCTCCTCCCCCCATCCAGACTCCTCCTTCCTCCTCCTTATCTACTAGTAATCCACTGGGTCCCGTGCCTCCTTCGGGGCCCCCAACTGGCTGTCTTGAGTCCCCTATCTCTGCTCACACCCTCCTACAGTGTTAGCACCTTTGTGAGAGGTGGCTGGGGCTGGGGGGGGTAGTCAGAGTACATGTCCCTTTTTCATTGGCCGATCTTTCCAAAATTGAGAAGCGTTTAGGTGATTTCTCAGCTAATCCTACCATATACATAAAGGAATTTAGACACCTTTGTCAGGCCTATGACTTAACTTGGCATGACCTCCAGGTTATCCTAACCTCTACCCTAAACTGACTGAGGTTCTAACCCAGTATACCCAGTTAGATCCTGCCTCCCCCACAGGGGCCACCATTTTGGCGTCTTATTTCATTTCTCAATTAGCTCCTGACATTCGTAAAAAACTTCAAAAGGTAGAGGATGGTCCTCAGACACCAATACAAGACCTAGTTAAATTAGCCTTTAAGGTCTATAGCTCCAGAGAGGAGACGGCTGAGTTACAGCTCCTAGCAGCGGCTTTCAGGTTTACAGCCCAGTCATAACCCCAGGCCAGAGAGCACATACCCCACAGACTCCAAAGCTACAAAAGGAGCCTGCCTGCTATAAGTGCGGCAAGGCAGGACACTATGCCAACAGGTGTCCGCAAGGTCCCCGAGTCCCAACGCAGCCTTGCTATAAGTGCAAGGCATCGGGACATTAGGCCAGTGATGTCCTAACCCTCGTCCACCAGCAACCCCCCTGCCCTGCTTGCCAGCAGGGAGGAAACTGGAAGTCTGATTGCCCCACCCTGAGAATAGGTGCCGCGCCTCCACGTGACCCTCTTTCCCAGGATCCTGGGAGCTCCTTCCAGCTCCTACATCTGGACGACGACGACAACTGAAGGTGCCGAGACTCGGGGACCCCCATCACCCTCGCCAAGCCACGGGTAACTCTCCTGGTAGCGGGTAAGACAATTACTTTTTTAATCAACAGCGAGGCTACCTATTCTGTTTTGCCGTCCTTCTCTGGACCTAGCCTTCCATCCAATATCTCTGTAGTAGGAGTAAGTGGAAAGCCATCCACTCCACGAAAAACTCCAATCCTTAATTGCTGCCTGGCCAACAATTACTTTGCGCAGTCGTTCCTCATTCCCAGCTAAAAAGGGCCCCTACCGAAAGCAATCAGTGGAAATCAGTTTGGCTTTCCCCCACTCGCCTCAAACTTACTAAATTTTCTTAACTATCTCATACTCCCCAACCTTGCCAGGACTATCCTTCTGGGTTTTGCCCATATTCCAACAAATGCTTCCATTCCTCATTCCTATACTAATACTGTGCCTTATTTTATTTTTCATCCGTGCGTCCAAATACCAACCATGGGCCCTGACCTTAACGACGCCCCTTAACAGCAGGAAGTAGCCAGACAGACCACGGCGCCCCTTTATCACTATTATCAATAAAAGGTTGGACTGTTTGGACGAACGGAGGCAAGATGGTGCACTTCCGGGTTCTTCTTCACCACCAACTCTTCCCCTGCGCGCGAAAATGCAGCCGGCGCCCAGGGAGGGTGCAGACCAACTGGGCA
>NW_022321788.1:0-2658 GCF_002776525.5 Piliocolobus tephrosceles | reverse complement strand
TGCCCAGTTGGTCTGCACCCTCCCTGGGCGCCGGCTGCATTTTCGCGCGCAGGGGAAGAGTTGGTGGTGAAGAAGAACCCGGAAGTGCACCATCTTGCCTCCGTTCGTCCAAACAGTCCAACCTTTTATTGATAATAGTGATAAAGGGGCGCCGTGGTCTGTCTGGCTACTTCCTGCTGTTAAGGGGCGTCGTTAAGGTCAGGGCCCATGGTTGGTATTTGGACGCACGGATGAAAAATAAAATAAGGCACAGTATTAGTATAGGAATGAGGAATGGAAGCATTTGTTGGAATATGGGCAAAACCCAGAAGGATAGTCCTGGCAAGGTTGGGGAGTATGAGATAGTTAAGAAAATTTAGTAAGTTTGAGGCGAGTGGGGGAAAGCCAAACTGATTTCCACTGATTGCTTTCGGTAGGGGCCCTTTTTAGCTGGGAATGAGGAACGACTGCGCAAAGTAATTGTTGGCCAGGCAGCAATTAAGGATTGGAGTTTTTCGTGGAGTGGATGGCTTTCCACTTACTCCTACTACAGAGATATTGGATGGAAGGCTAGGTCCAGAGAAGGACGGCAAAACAGAATAGGTAGCCTCGCTGTTGATTAAAAAAGTAATTGTCTTACCCGCTACCAGGAGAGTTACCCGTGGCTTGGCGAGGGTGATGGGGGTCCCCGAGTCTCGGCACCTTCAGTTGTCGTCGTCGTCCAGATGTAGGAGCTGGAAGGAGCTCCCAGGATCCTGGGAAAGAGGGTCACGTGGAGGCGCGGCACCTATTCTCAGGGTGGGGCAATCAGACTTCCAGTTTCCTCCCTGCTGGCAAGCAGGGCAGGGGGGTTGCTGGTGGACGAGGGTTAGGACATCACTGGCCTAATGTCCCGATGCCTTGCACTTATAGCAAGGCTGCGTTGGGACTCGGGGACCTTGCGGACACCTGTTGGCATAGTGTCCTGCCTTGCCGCACTTATAGCAGGCAGGCTCCTTTTGTAGCTTTGGAGTCTGTGGGGTATGTGCTCTCTGGCCTGGGGTTATGACTGGGCTGTAAACCTGAAAGCCGCTGCTAGGAGCTGTAACTCAGCCGTCTCCTCTCTGGAGCTATAGACCTTAAAGGCTAATTTAACTAGGTCTTGTATTGGTGTCTGAGGACCATCCTCTACCTTTTGAAGTTTTTTACGAATGTCAGGAGCTAATTGAGAAATGAAATAAGACGCCAAAATGGTGGCCCCTGTGGGGGAGGCAGGATCTAACTGGGTATACTGGGTTAGAACCTCAGTCAGTTTAGGGTAGAGGTTAGGATAACCTGGAGGTCATGCCAAGTTAAGTCATAGGCCTGACAAAGGTGTCTAAATTCCTTTATGTATATGGTAGGATTAGCTGAGAAATCACCTAAACGCTTCTCAATTTTGGAAAGATCGGCCAATGAAAAAGGGACATGTACTCTGACTACCCCCCCCAGCCCCAGCCACCTCTCACAAAGGTGCTAACACTGTAGGAGGGTGTGAGCAGAGATAGGGGACTCAAGACAGCCAGTTGGGGGCCCCGAAGGAGGCACGGGACCCAGTGGATTACTAGTAGATAAGGAGGAGGAAGGAGGAGTCTGGATGGGGGGAGGAGGAGGAGTCTGGGCAGGAAGGGAGGGGGTGGGGAGAGCGGGGAGAGAAGGAGTATAGGGACGAGAGCCTAAGGCCTAAAAGCCTTGTATGTAAATTTCGGACCACTTGCCTAGCCGCTGGCAGAAATTGCTGAGGTCAATCACGCCACAGTGGAAAGGAAAATTAACCGCTTCCTCCTAAGGTCTTGTTCAAGCTGTGAGGTTTTTAAATTGGCTAGGAGGCACCCTAAGGGGGTGCTCTTTGGAAATTTGGACTGGGGGTTTCCCATTTGTTTCCTCTTTACCGACACACAATGGACACAATGGAAATGGAAGTGGATCTCTGCCTGGCTTCAAAGCATCCTTTGGAACCAGCAGAGACAGACTGGAGGCTCTTGAAGCCAAGGTGGAGATTACCTTCAGGCGGACGTCTCCGTCCTGAACGGGTCTCCGAGCCACATGGTGGCTCCAAATGGACCTCGGACCTGCGCAGGATTTTGGCCGAGGGACACGATGGACACAATGGAAATGGAAGTGGATCTCTGCCTGGCTTCAAAGCGTCCTTTGGAACCAGCAGAGACAGACTGGAGGCTCTTGAAGCCAAAGTGGAGAGTACCTTCAGGCGGACGTCTCCGTCCTGCAAGGTTCTCCCAAGCCACTTGGTGGCTCAAAATGGACCTCGGACCTGCACAGGGTTTTGGCCGAGGGTGGTAAAGAGGAGACAAGGGCACTTACCCCAGAGAGGCCGTGAGAGTGAGTGAAGCGGGTCTCAGGTCCTGGTCCGTCCGCGGCGTGGAAGGAGGAGGAGGAGGCTCCCCGGACCCTGGGGGCCCTGAGGAGGGGTCTCCTCCCGGGTTCGGCACCATCTGTCTTGTTTTTCTAAGACCAGCCGAGCGGGCGCAAAAGACCAGCGGGTAGGCAAGTGTAACAGCAAAACTGCTGGTTTATTTTGGTAACCTAAGGTGTGCGGGAGAAGTCTGTCGGCCTCCGGGGAAGGAGGCCGGCAGAGTCCCCCCGTGGGGCTCTCGGACGGACTTCCCACAGTCCCGACATCCCGACAGGAGTGGGGCTGCA
>NW_022321787.1:0-1415 GCF_002776525.5 Piliocolobus tephrosceles | reverse complement strand
CTGTGAAGAAAAAAGCCAAGTTGTCTTTTTCTCATACTCCAGGCAAATCAACTATAAGATATCTACAAAGATAGTCCCATTTGGAAAGGGGACAAAGTTGTACATAGAAGACTTATTCCTAATAATTCTGAAGATCTCTTGGGAAATGTTAGATCCAGCTACCCAGAGAGTAGGGATATTTCTCCATTAGGCCTCTATTTTGCTCCTTATGAATAGGTCCCAATCCATTTTCCCCCACAATTCTTGGCTCTGCCCTGTAGGGACATTCTTACTATATAAAGTGAACTTCCATTTCACACATATTGCCTTACATTGCCCACTTCCGCCACTAATCTTGCCGAAAAACAAGTCATTAGGAAGATGTATACAAACAAGAAACATAGAGAATATAAGACTTCTTATCTTTCCATTTGTCAAAAATAGTTAATATCTGGTGTGGAATTTGCAGAGAAACAGTCATTCACTCACACAGTTGATAAAGTGTACATTTTTAAGCCACTGGAGAGTAATTTTTCAGTATCTATTATAAAAAGTATGCATCCTTTGAATGTTTCCTGGAAAAATTTCCACCGGATACACTGTCAAAAAATGTCAAGTTATTTATGTGAAGAGTTTATTGCAGCATTTTTTCAATGAAAACAGTTTAAAAATAATATAAATGTTCATTACTATATCATTGTTTACGTGAAGGATGTTATCTGCATACCACAGAAACCTCTGTAATTATTGAAATGAATTAAGGAAATCAGTATTTGTAGATGTTGAAATATTTCTAAGGTATATTTTTACGTGGAAAAGAAAAAGTCACAAACAATGTATAGTGAATAATTTCTTTTATGTAATAAAAGTACGATCAAACACTGATTTGCTCACACATATTTTTATCCCTCTGGAAGGATACAGATGAAAAACTTAACAAGGTTTTGTTTTGGGGAGAGTCACACCTGTGTTTTTCATAAATTTTAAATTCTTAAAGTTTTTACAACGAGCAAATGATCCTTAAAAACAAGAGCGCAAAACTGTAAAATTACTATGCTTATAAAGACTTGTTTACAATTTTTTTTAACAAAAAACATTTCATATGTACCAAATAAATAGACAAATCCTAAGACTTCCTAGGATGGGATAGATGATGTGAAATGGAATGTCATAGAGAAAGCAGGCTTTGGGCTGGATGCCACATATCAGGTGAAGAGATGGTAATGAACATTTCTATTCTGGGCACTTCTATCAACTGAGGAGTTTAGCACAATAATTGGGTAGGTATGTCTGTAAGTCAGTCCATGAGCTGGTTAATGGAAAAACCAAGCACAGTACAATATTTAAAGAAGTTTATTCTGACCCAGGATGAGAGACCATGACCTGGGGAACAGTCTCAAGAGATTTTGAGAAGGTGTGCCTGAGGCAGTCAGTTT
>NW_022321786.1:0-1221 GCF_002776525.5 Piliocolobus tephrosceles | reverse complement strand
GTAGGCTTTTATAAGAAAGCAAATGGAACCATCAAAGGGTTTGTGCACAGTGGATATACATGGTAAGGTCGATGTTTTACTTTCTTATGCTACTAACTTATAACCAATATAGCTTACATTGTGAGTTCTCTGTTCAACAGTGGTAATAGATTTTTATAACTTGTGACTCCTCTAATAGAGATCCACTTGTACCCATCTGTATTCGTTAGAACACTTATAGTTGCTTGTAGTAGGAATCCCCTTAAAGCCAGTTAAAGGAGAAAAATAGGCCAGGTAGGTGGGTGAGGCGAGATGTTACCAGGTTGGACAATGGAATAGCCCATCACTCTCTTCATGTTTGGACGAACGGAGGCAAGATGGTGCACTTCCGGGTTCTTCATCCCCCCTCCCAACTTTTCCGGCGCCTGCGAAAATGCAGCTGGCGACCCGGGAAGGTGCAGACCAACTGGGCATGCACCAGGTGATGTCAATCCGAAGAGACCAAGATTTACCTGGTTGCACCTGCGGAACGCCCCCGGACACGCCCATGCCCCGCCTATTGCCCTCCCACTCCTAGAAAAGCCACTCTTGGCCAGTGAGCCACGCGGCCTTCTCACAGCCCCACTCCTGTCGGGATGTGGGGACTGTGGGAAGTCCGTCCGAGGGCCCCACCGGGGGACTCTGCCGGCCTCCTTTGCCGGAGGCCGAAAGACTTCTCCCCCACACCTTAGGTGACCAAAAGTAAATGTGCAGTTTTGCTCCTACACTTGCCTACCTGCTGGTTCTTTTGCGCTCGCTCGGCTGGTCTTAGAAAAACAAATCAGTTGGTGCCGAAGACCCGGGAGGAGACCCCTCCTCAGGCCTCTAGTGATTGAGGAACCTCCTCCTGCTTCCACACCGCAGACGGATCAGGACCTGAGACCCACTTCCCTCACTCTCATGGCCTCTCTGGGGTAAGTGCCTTTGTCTCCTCTTTACCTCCCTCGGCCAAAATCCTGCGCAGGTCTGAGGTCCATTTTGAGCCACCAAGTGGCTCGGGAGACCCGTTCAGGATGGAGACGTCCACCTGAAGGTAATCTCCACTTTGGCTTCAAGAGCCTCCAGTCTGTCTCTGCTGGTTCCAAAGGACGCTTTGAAGCCAGGCAGAGATCCACTTCCATTTCCTTTGTGTCCATTGTGTGTCGGTAAAGAGGAAACAAATGGGAAACCCCCAGTCCAAATTTCCAAAGAGCACCCCCTTAG
>NW_022321785.1:0-1221 GCF_002776525.5 Piliocolobus tephrosceles | reverse complement strand
CTAAGGGGGTGCTCTTTGGAAATTTGGACTGGGGGTTTCCCATTTGTTTCCTCTTTACCGACACACAATGGACACAAAGGAAATGGAAGTGGATCTCTGCCTGGCTTCAAAGCGTCCTTTGGAACCAGCAGAGACAGACTGGAGGCTCTTGAAGCCAAAGTGGAGATTACCTTCAGGTGGACGTCTCCATCCTGAACGGGTCTCCCGAGCCACTTGGTGGCTCAAAATGGACCTCAGACCTGCGCAGGATTTTGGCCGAGGGAGGTAAAGAGGAGACAAAGGCACTTACCCCAGAGAGGCCATGAGAGTGAGGGAAGTGGGTCTCAGGTCCTGATCCGTCTGCGGTGTGGAAGCAGGAGGAGGTTCCTCAATCACTAGAGGCCTGAGGAGGGGTCTCCTCCCGGGTCTTCGGCACCAACTGATTTGTTTTTCTAAGACCAGCCGAGCGAGCGCAAAAGAACCAGCAGGTAGGCAAGTGTAGGAGCAAAACTGCACATTTACTTTTGGTCACCTAAGGTGTGGGGGAGAAGTCTTTCGGCCTCCGGCAAAGGAGGCCGGCAGAGTCCCCCGGTGGGGCCCTCGGACGGACTTCCCACAGTCCCCACATCCCGACAGGAGTGGGGCTGTGAGAAGGCCGCGTGGCTCACTGGCCAAGAGTGGCTTTTCTAGGAGTGGGAGGGCAATAGGCGGGGCATGGGCGTGTCCGGGGGCGTTCCGCAGGTGCAACCAGGTAAATCTTGGTCTCTTCGGATTGACATCACCTGGTGCATGCCCAGTTGGTCTGCACCTTCCCGGGTCGCCAGCTGCATTTTCGCAGGCGCCGGAAAAGTTGGGAGGGGGGATGAAGAACCCGGAAGTGCACCATCTTGCCTCCGTTCGTCCAAACATGAAGAGAGTGATGGGCTATTCCATTGTCCAACCTGGTAACATCTCGCCTCACCCACCTACCTGGCCTATTTTTCTCCTTTAACTGGCTTTAAGGGGATTCCTACTACAAGCAACTATAAGTGTTCTAACGAATACAGATGGGTACAAGTGGATCTCTATTAGAGGAGTCACAAGTTATAAAAATCTATTACCACTGTTGAACAGAGAACTCACAATGTAAGCTATATTGGTTATAAGTTAGTAGCATAAGAAAGTAAAACATCGACCTTACCATGTATATCCACTGTGCACAAACCCTTTGATGGTTCCATTTGCTTTCTTATAAAAGCCTAC
>NW_022321784.1:0-1623 GCF_002776525.5 Piliocolobus tephrosceles | reverse complement strand
ACAAATGGGAAACCCCCAGTCCAAATTTCCAAAGAGCACCCCCTTAGGGTGCCTCCTAGCCAATTTAAAAACCTTACAGCTTGAACAAGACCTTAGGAGGAAGCGGTTAATTTTCCTTTCCACTGTGGCGTGATCGACCTTAGCAATTTCTGCCAGCGGCTAGGCAAGTGGTCCGAAATTAATTACGTACAAGGCTTTTGGGCCTTAAGCTCTCGTCCCTATACTCCTCCTTCTCTCCACCCCCTCCCTTCCTGCCCAGACTCCTCCTCCTCCCCCCATCCAGACTCCTTCTTCCTCCTCCTTATCTACTAGTAATCCACTCGGTCCCGTGCCTCCTTCGGGGCCCCCAACTGGCTGTCTTGAGCCTCCTATCTCTGCCCACACCCTCCTACAGTGTTAGCACCTTTGCGAGAGGTAGCTGGGGCGGAGGGGGTAGTCAGAGTACATGTCCCTTTTTCATTGGCCGATCTTTCCAAAATTGAGAAGCGTTTAGGTGATTTCTCAGCTAATCCTACAATATACATAAAGGAATTTAGATACCTTTGTCAGGCCTATGACTTAACTTGGCATGACCTCCAGGTTATCCTAACCTCTACCCTAAACTGACTGAGGTTCTAACCCAGTATACCCGGTTAGATCCGGCCTCCCCCACAGGGGTCACCATTTTGGCGTCTTATTTCATTTCTCAATCAGCTCCTGACATTCGTAAAAACTTCAAAAGGTAGAGGATGGTCCTCAGACACCAATACAAGACCTAGTTAAATTAGCCTTTAAGGTCTATAGCTCCAGAGAGGAGATGGCTGAGTTACAGCTCCTAGCAGTGGCTTTACAGCCCAGTCGTAACCCCAGGCCAGAGAGCACATACTCCGCAGACTCCAAGGCTACAAAAGGAGCCTGCCTGCTATAAGTGCAGCAAGGCAGGACACTATGCCAACAGGTGTCCGCAAGGTCCCTGAGCCCCAACGCAGCCTTGCTGTAAGTGCAAGGCATCAGGACATTGGGCCAGTGAATGTCCTAACACTCGTCCACCAGCAACCCCCTGCCCTGCTTGCCAGCAGGGAGGAAACTGGAAGTCTGATTGCCCCACCCTGAGGTGGTGCCGCGCCTCCACGTGACCCCCTTTCCCAGGATCCTGGGAGCTCCTTCCAGCTCCTACATCTGGACGATGACAACTGAAGGTGCTGAGACTCGGGGACCCCCATCACCCTCGCCAAGACGCGGGTAACTCTCCTGGTAGCGGGTAAGACAATTTTTTAATCAACAGCGAGGCTACCTATTCTGTTTTGCCGTCCTTCTCTGGACCTAGCCTTCCATCCAATATCTCTGTAGTAGGAGTAAGTGGAAAGCCATCCACTCCACGAAAAACTCCACTTCTTAATTGCTGCCTGGCCAACAACTACTTTGCGCAGTTGTTCCTCATTCCCAGCTAAAAAGGGCCCCTACCGAAAGCAATCAGTGGAAATCAGTTTGGCTTTCCCCCACTCGCCTCAAACTTAAATTTTCTTAACTATCTCATACTCCCCAACCTTGCCAGGACCTTCCTTCTGGGTTTTGCCCATATTCCAACAAATGCTTCCATTCCTCATTCCTATACTAATACTGTGCCTTATTTTATTTTTCATC
>NW_022321783.1:0-1623 GCF_002776525.5 Piliocolobus tephrosceles | reverse complement strand
GATGAAAAATAAAATAAGGCACAGTATTAGTATAGGAATGAGGAATGGAAGCATTTGTTGGAATATGGGCAAAACCCAGAAGGAAGGTCCTGGCAAGGTTGGGGAGTATGAGATAGTTAAGAAAATTTAAGTTTGAGGCGAGTGGGGGAAAGCCAAACTGATTTCCACTGATTGCTTTCGGTAGGGGCCCTTTTTAGCTGGGAATGAGGAACAACTGCGCAAAGTAGTTGTTGGCCAGGCAGCAATTAAGAAGTGGAGTTTTTCGTGGAGTGGATGGCTTTCCACTTACTCCTACTACAGAGATATTGGATGGAAGGCTAGGTCCAGAGAAGGACGGCAAAACAGAATAGGTAGCCTCGCTGTTGATTAAAAAATTGTCTTACCCGCTACCAGGAGAGTTACCCGCGTCTTGGCGAGGGTGATGGGGGTCCCCGAGTCTCAGCACCTTCAGTTGTCATCGTCCAGATGTAGGAGCTGGAAGGAGCTCCCAGGATCCTGGGAAAGGGGGTCACGTGGAGGCGCGGCACCACCTCAGGGTGGGGCAATCAGACTTCCAGTTTCCTCCCTGCTGGCAAGCAGGGCAGGGGGTTGCTGGTGGACGAGTGTTAGGACATTCACTGGCCCAATGTCCTGATGCCTTGCACTTACAGCAAGGCTGCGTTGGGGCTCAGGGACCTTGCGGACACCTGTTGGCATAGTGTCCTGCCTTGCTGCACTTATAGCAGGCAGGCTCCTTTTGTAGCCTTGGAGTCTGCGGAGTATGTGCTCTCTGGCCTGGGGTTACGACTGGGCTGTAAAGCCACTGCTAGGAGCTGTAACTCAGCCATCTCCTCTCTGGAGCTATAGACCTTAAAGGCTAATTTAACTAGGTCTTGTATTGGTGTCTGAGGACCATCCTCTACCTTTTGAAGTTTTTACGAATGTCAGGAGCTGATTGAGAAATGAAATAAGACGCCAAAATGGTGACCCCTGTGGGGGAGGCCGGATCTAACCGGGTATACTGGGTTAGAACCTCAGTCAGTTTAGGGTAGAGGTTAGGATAACCTGGAGGTCATGCCAAGTTAAGTCATAGGCCTGACAAAGGTATCTAAATTCCTTTATGTATATTGTAGGATTAGCTGAGAAATCACCTAAACGCTTCTCAATTTTGGAAAGATCGGCCAATGAAAAAGGGACATGTACTCTGACTACCCCCTCCGCCCCAGCTACCTCTCGCAAAGGTGCTAACACTGTAGGAGGGTGTGGGCAGAGATAGGAGGCTCAAGACAGCCAGTTGGGGGCCCCGAAGGAGGCACGGGACCGAGTGGATTACTAGTAGATAAGGAGGAGGAAGAAGGAGTCTGGATGGGGGGAGGAGGAGGAGTCTGGGCAGGAAGGGAGGGGGTGGAGAGAAGGAGGAGTATAGGGACGAGAGCTTAAGGCCCAAAAGCCTTGTACGTAATTAATTTCGGACCACTTGCCTAGCCGCTGGCAGAAATTGCTAAGGTCGATCACGCCACAGTGGAAAGGAAAATTAACCGCTTCCTCCTAAGGTCTTGTTCAAGCTGTAAGGTTTTTAAATTGGCTAGGAGGCACCCTAAGGGGGTGCTCTTTGGAAATTTGGACTGGGGGTTTCCCATTTGT
>NW_022321782.1:641-1557 GCF_002776525.5 Piliocolobus tephrosceles | reverse complement strand
GCGACAGAGTGAGACTCTGTCTCAAAAAAAAAAAAAAAAAAAAAAAAATTATGGAGAAGGATACAACCACATGTTACTAATACTACTGACTGTAAAAGTGCATAACCTGAGCCGGGTGTGGAGGCTCATGCCTATAATCCCAGCACTTTGGGAGGCCAAGATATGTAGATTGCTTGAGACCAGGAGTTTGAGAGCAGACTGGGCAAAATGGTGAAACCCCATTTCTACAAAATAATACAAAAATCAGTTGCACATGGTGGTTTGCGACTGTAGTCTCAACTACTCAGGAGGCTGAGGCAGGAGGATTGGTTGAGCCCAGGAATTCAAGTCTGCAGTGAGCCATAATCACACCACTGCACTCCAGCCTGGGCAACAGAGCCAGACCCTGTCTCAACAAACAAACAAAGAGTCTGGTTACCTTTGGGAGAGAGGGCAATAGTTATTGAAACTGACACCAGGAAGGCTTGGGGTGAGAATGTTCATAATGTTGTTTCCTTTTCTTTTTTTTTTTTGATATGGTGTCTTGCTCTGTCTCCCAGGCTGGAGTGCAGTGGTGCGATGATGGCTCACTGCAGCCTCCAACTCTTGGGCTCAAGTGATCCTCCCACCTCAGCCTCCTGTGTAGCTGGGACTACAAGTGTGCACCACCACACATGGCTAATTTTTTTCTTTGTAGAGACAGAGTTTCACTATGCCAGGCTGGTCCCGAACGCCTGGGCCCAAGTGATCCTCCTGACTAGGCCTCCCAAAGTACTGGGATTACGAAGTTGTTTTCTTGACTTGGGTGTTAGTTACCAAGTGTCACTTGCGTCAAATTTACTTTCTGGTCACTCTCTGAAAATTCATACTGAACACATGATATGGGCACATTTCTTTTTTCTTTTCTTTTTTTTTTTTTTTTTGAGACGGAGTCTCA
>NW_022321782.1:0-541 GCF_002776525.5 Piliocolobus tephrosceles | reverse complement strand
TTTTTCTTTTCTTTTTTTTTTTTTTTTGAGACGGAGTCTCACTCTGTCTCCCAGGCTGGAGTGCAGTGGCTCGATCCCTGCTTACTGCAAGCTCCGCCTCCTGGGTTCACGCCATTCTCCTGCCTCAGCCTCCCGAGTAGCTGGGACTAAGGCGCCCGCCACCATGCCCAGCTAATTTTTTGTATTTTTAGTAGAGACAGGGTTTCACCGTGTTAGCCAGGATGGTCTCGATCTCCTGATCTCGTGATCCACACGCCTCGGCCTCCCAAAGTGCTGGGATTACAGGCGTGAGCCACCGTGCCTGGCCAGGGCACATTTCTTTATGTGTGCTATATACTTCATTCAGAATTTTACATTACATCTCATAGGTGGCATTGTGGTTGGAATTATGATTTTTCTGATATGATGTACAAACGTTGGTACCATTCTGAACAAAAAAGTACACGCTCTTCACTTTCTTTACATTAGAAGCCAGGTACAGTGGCTCATGCCTGTAATCCCAGGACTTTGGGAGGCCAAGGCGGGAGGATCATTTGAGGTC
>NW_022321781.1:1016-1557 GCF_002776525.5 Piliocolobus tephrosceles | reverse complement strand
GACCTCAAATGATCCTCCCGCCTTGGCCTCCCAAAGTCCTGGGATTACAGGCATGAGCCACTGTACCTGGCTTCTAATGTAAAGAAAGTGAAGAGCGTGTACTTTTTTGTTCAGAATGGTACCAACGTTTGTACATCATATCAGAAAAATCATAATTCCAACCACAATGCCACCTATGAGATGTAATGTAAAATTCTGAATGAAGTATATAGCACACATAAAGAAATGTGCCCTGGCCAGGCACGGTGGCTCACGCCTGTAATCCCAGCACTTTGGGAGGCCGAGGCGTGTGGATCACGAGATCAGGAGATCGAGACCATCCTGGCTAACACGGTGAAACCCTGTCTCTACTAAAAATACAAAAAATTAGCTGGGCATGGTGGCGGGCGCCTTAGTCCCAGCTACTCGGGAGGCTGAGGCAGGAGAATGGCGTGAACCCAGGAGGCGGAGCTTGCAGTAAGCAGGGATCGAGCCACTGCACTCCAGCCTGGGAGACAGAGTGAGACTCCGTCTCAAAAAAAAAAAAAAAAGAAAAGAAAAA
>NW_022321781.1:0-916 GCF_002776525.5 Piliocolobus tephrosceles | reverse complement strand
TGAGACTCCGTCTCAAAAAAAAAAAAAAAAAGAAAAGAAAAAAGAAATGTGCCCATATCATGTGTTCAGTATGAATTTTCAGAGAGTGACCAGAAAGTAAATTTGACGCAAGTGACACTTGGTAACTAACACCCAAGTCAAGAAAACAACTTCGTAATCCCAGTACTTTGGGAGGCCTAGTCAGGAGGATCACTTGGGCCCAGGCGTTCGGGACCAGCCTGGCATAGTGAAACTCTGTCTCTACAAAGAAAAAAATTAGCCATGTGTGGTGGTGCACACTTGTAGTCCCAGCTACACAGGAGGCTGAGGTGGGAGGATCACTTGAGCCCAAGAGTTGGAGGCTGCAGTGAGCCATCATCGCACCACTGCACTCCAGCCTGGGAGACAGAGCAAGACACCATATCAAAAAAAAAAAAGAAAAGGAAACAACATTATGAACATTCTCACCCCAAGCCTTCCTGGTGTCAGTTTCAATAACTATTGCCCTCTCTCCCAAAGGTAACCAGACTCTTTGTTTGTTTGTTGAGACAGGGTCTGGCTCTGTTGCCCAGGCTGGAGTGCAGTGGTGTGATTATGGCTCACTGCAGACTTGAATTCCTGGGCTCAACCAATCCTCCTGCCTCAGCCTCCTGAGTAGTTGAGACTACAGTCGCAAACCACCATGTGCAACTGATTTTTGTATTATTTTGTAGAAATGGGGTTTCACCATTTTGCCCAGTCTGCTCTCAAACTCCTGGTCTCAAGCAATCTACATATCTTGGCCTCCCAAAGTGCTGGGATTATAGGCATGAGCCTCCACACCCGGCTCAGGTTATGCACTTTTACAGTCAGTAGTATTAGTAACATGTGGTTGTATCCTTCTCCATAATTTTTTTTTTTTTTTTTTTTTTTTTGAGACAGAGTCTCACTCTGTCGC
>NW_022321780.1:0-1411 GCF_002776525.5 Piliocolobus tephrosceles | reverse complement strand
AAAAAAAAAAAAAAAAAAAAAAATTATGGAGAAGGATACAACCACATGTTACTAATACTACTGACTGTAAAAGTGCATAACCTGAGCTGGGTGTGGAGGCTCATGCCTATAATCCCAGCACTTTGGGAGGCCAAGATATGTAGATTGCTTGAGACCAGGAGTTTGAGAACAGACTGGGCAAAATGGTGAAACCCCATTTCTACAAAATAATACAAAAATCAGTTGCACATGGTGGTTTGCGACTGTAGTCTCAACTACTCAGGAGGCTGAGGCAGGAGGATTGCTTGAGCCCAGGAATTCAAAGCTGCAGTGAGCCATAATCACACCACTGCACTCCAGCCTGGGCAACAGAGCCAGACTCTGTCTCAACAAACAAACAAAGAGTCTGGTTACCTTTGGGAGAGAGGGCAATGGTTATTGAAACTGACACCAGGAAGGCTTGGGGTGAGAATGTTCATAATGTTGTTTCCTTTTCTTTTTTTTTTTTTTTTGATATGGTGTCTTGCTCTGTCTCCCAGGCTGGAGTGCAGTGGTGCGATGATGGCTCACTGCAGCCTCCAACTCTTGGGCTCAAGTGATCCTCCCACCTCAGCCTCCTGTGTAGCTGGGACTACAAGTGTGCACCACCACACATGGCTAATTTTTTTCTTTGTAGAGACAGAGTTTCACTATGCCAGGCTGGTCCCGAATGCCTGGGCCCAAGTGATCCTCCTGACTAGGCCTCCCAAAGTACTGGGATTACGAAGTTGTTTTCTTGACTTGGGTGTTAGTTACCAAGTGTCACTTGCGTCAAATTTACTTTCTGAAAATTCACTCTCTGGTCACTCTCTGAAAATTCATACTGAACACATGATATGGGCACATTTCTTTTTTCTTTTCTTTTTTTTTTTTTTTTGAGACGGAGTCTCACTCTGTCGCCCAGGCTGGAGTGCAGTGGCACGATCCCTGCTTACTGCAAGCTCCGCCTCCTGGGTTCACGCCATTCTCCTGCCTCAGCCTCCCGAGTAGCTGGGACTACAGGCGCCCGCCACCATGCCCAGCTAATTTTTTGTATTTTTAGTAGAGACAGGGTTTCACCGTGTTAGCCAGGATGGTCTCGATCTCCTGATCTCGTGATCCACCCGCCTCGGCCTCCCAAAGTGCTGGGATTACAGGCGTGAGCCACCGTGCCCGGCCAGGGCACATTTCTTTATGTGTGCTATATACTTCATTCAGAATTTTACATTACATCTCATAGGTGGCATTGTGGTTGGAATTATGATTTTTCTGATATGATGTACAAACGTTGGTACCATTCTGAACAAAAAAGTACACGCTCTTCACTTTCTTTACATTAGAAGCCAGGTACAGTGGCTCATGCCTGCAATCCCAGGACTTTGGGAGGCCAAGGCGGGAGGATCATTTGAGGTCA
>NW_022321779.1:0-1411 GCF_002776525.5 Piliocolobus tephrosceles | reverse complement strand
TGACCTCAAATGATCCTCCCGCCTTGGCCTCCCAAAGTCCTGGGATTGCAGGCATGAGCCACTGTACCTGGCTTCTAATGTAAAGAAAGTGAAGAGCGTGTACTTTTTTGTTCAGAATGGTACCAACGTTTGTACATCATATCAGAAAAATCATAATTCCAACCACAATGCCACCTATGAGATGTAATGTAAAATTCTGAATGAAGTATATAGCACACATAAAGAAATGTGCCCTGGCCGGGCACGGTGGCTCACGCCTGTAATCCCAGCACTTTGGGAGGCCGAGGCGGGTGGATCACGAGATCAGGAGATCGAGACCATCCTGGCTAACACGGTGAAACCCTGTCTCTACTAAAAATACAAAAAATTAGCTGGGCATGGTGGCGGGCGCCTGTAGTCCCAGCTACTCGGGAGGCTGAGGCAGGAGAATGGCGTGAACCCAGGAGGCGGAGCTTGCAGTAAGCAGGGATCGTGCCACTGCACTCCAGCCTGGGCGACAGAGTGAGACTCCGTCTCAAAAAAAAAAAAAAAAGAAAAGAAAAAAGAAATGTGCCCATATCATGTGTTCAGTATGAATTTTCAGAGAGTGACCAGAGAGTGAATTTTCAGAAAGTAAATTTGACGCAAGTGACACTTGGTAACTAACACCCAAGTCAAGAAAACAACTTCGTAATCCCAGTACTTTGGGAGGCCTAGTCAGGAGGATCACTTGGGCCCAGGCATTCGGGACCAGCCTGGCATAGTGAAACTCTGTCTCTACAAAGAAAAAAATTAGCCATGTGTGGTGGTGCACACTTGTAGTCCCAGCTACACAGGAGGCTGAGGTGGGAGGATCACTTGAGCCCAAGAGTTGGAGGCTGCAGTGAGCCATCATCGCACCACTGCACTCCAGCCTGGGAGACAGAGCAAGACACCATATCAAAAAAAAAAAAAAAAGAAAAGGAAACAACATTATGAACATTCTCACCCCAAGCCTTCCTGGTGTCAGTTTCAATAACCATTGCCCTCTCTCCCAAAGGTAACCAGACTCTTTGTTTGTTTGTTGAGACAGAGTCTGGCTCTGTTGCCCAGGCTGGAGTGCAGTGGTGTGATTATGGCTCACTGCAGCTTTGAATTCCTGGGCTCAAGCAATCCTCCTGCCTCAGCCTCCTGAGTAGTTGAGACTACAGTCGCAAACCACCATGTGCAACTGATTTTTGTATTATTTTGTAGAAATGGGGTTTCACCATTTTGCCCAGTCTGTTCTCAAACTCCTGGTCTCAAGCAATCTACATATCTTGGCCTCCCAAAGTGCTGGGATTATAGGCATGAGCCTCCACACCCAGCTCAGGTTATGCACTTTTACAGTCAGTAGTATTAGTAACATGTGGTTGTATCCTTCTCCATAATTTTTTTTTTTTTTTTTTTTTTT
>NW_022321778.1:0-3603 GCF_002776525.5 Piliocolobus tephrosceles | reverse complement strand
GCCTCAGCCTCCCAAAGTGCTGGGATTATAGGCATGAGCCACTGTGCCCGGCCAGCAAGGGGATTTTCACTGCACTCACAGCCTGGGTGACAGAGGGATTTTCACAAAAGGGATTTTCACTGCACTCCAGCCTGGGTGACAGAGTGAGCCTTTGTCTCAAAAAAAAAAAAAAAAGAACATAATAGTTTAATTTTCACACCGTCTTGTAATTACCAGTTGTATTCTCTCTATCCAGCTTTTTGTAAGGCAGCAAATGAAATATATGATAATTGTGACTCTCTGTGCCTCAGACTCCTTTCTTGGGCCCTTCCTCTTCACGCCCTTCCTCCTAAAAATCTTCCTCCTAAAAACCTTCCTTCATTGAACTTCCTAATAATTTGATTTTAATTCTTATTGTGATTATGATATTTAGCCATATTTTTTGTTGAGGTAAAATTTACATGACATGAAACTAACCATTTTAATGTGTACAATTCAGTGGCATTTAGTGCATTTACAGTGTTGTGCAACTGTTACTTCTATCTAGTTTCAAAACATTTTTATCCACCCCCAAAGAAGACCCGATACCTACTGAACAGTCGCTTCCCCACCATTGCCCCCTCCCCTAGCCTATGGCAAGTACTAATCTCCCTTCTCTTTCTGTGGATTGACCTGTTTTGTTCTGGATATTTCATATAAATGGAATCATACAGTAGGTGACCTTTTGTGTCTGGCTTCTGTCACTTACCTTATTTGCAGAGTTCATCCATGTTGTAGCACTGTATCAGTACTTCATTCCTTTTTAATAGCTGAATAATTTCATTGTATGAATATACAACATTTTGTTTACCCACTTATCTGTTGATAAATGTTTGTGTTATTTTCACCTTTTGGTTCTTGTGGTAATGTGAATAGGGCTGCTGTGAACATTCACATAGAATTATTTGTTTGAATTTCTGTTTTCAGTTTTTGGGACACATACCTAGGGGTAGAATTGCTAGGTCATATGGTAATTCTATGTTAAACTTATTAAGGAACTGCCAAACTGTTGTCTGCAGTGGCTGCACCATTTTGTAGTCTCACCAGCAGTATTCAAGGGTTCCAATTTGTCCACATTCTTGCCAACACTTTTCTATTGCTATTATTATTATTATAGTAGCCATGCTACCTGGTGAGGAGTAGTATCTTATTACAGTTTTGATTTGGGCATGTTTTCAAATGCTTATTGACCATTTGTATATCTTCTTTGGAGAAACGTCTCTTCAAGTTTTTTGCCAATTTTTAAATTGGGATATTACTTTTTTGTTGTTGAGTTGTAATAGTTATTTATAGATTCTGGAAGCTATACCCTGATCAGATATATAATTTACAAATACTTTCTCATTCTGTAGGTCATCTTTTGTCAGCCTTATTTTGCGTATTCTTATTCCCCTTTTGTAAGCATCTACAGGGCAAGGACTGTATATTACACAGCTTGAGAGCAGCATCACTCAGATGGTAGGAACTCAGTAAATGTTTTTTGAATAGGAAAGCTATTGGTCAGCAATTTCCCTTTAACAATACAATAGTAAAAAGACATTGGAACATAGTAGTTTAGGCTGGGTGCAGTGGCTCCCAGCACTTTGGGAGGCCAAGGCAGGCAGATCATGAGGTCAGGAGTTCTACACCAGCCTAAAAATACAAAAATTAGCTGGGCGTGGTGGTGTGCGCCTGTAATCCCAGCTACCCAGGAGGCTGAGGCAGGAGAATCGCTTGAACCTGGGAGGGACAGGTTGCAGTGAGCCGAGATTGCATCACTGCACTCCAGCCTGGGTGACAGAGTGAGCCTTTGTCTCAAAAAAAAAAAAAAAAAGAACATAATAGTTTAATTTTCAAAGCACCTTTATAAACACCTGCTGTCCTCTTTATGTTCTGTTAATTGCCAGCATTTACTTTTTTCTCTAATGATAATAGCTGTTAACAGGACTATGTGTTTTTCAGCTTGGAACTGCAGTTGGCTTTTTGCTACCACCAGTTTTAGTACCCAACACACAGAATGACACAAATCTCCTGGCTTATAATATCAGCACCATGTTTTATGGAACGTCAGCTGTTGCCACACTTTTATTTATTTTAACAGCAATTGGTAAGTGAATTACTTTCCCTAAAGCTTAAATGAATGCATGATAGAAATTTGAGGATAACTAACTCTGGAAATTTTTGTTGATAATATCTCAAGTGTCATGTGCTTGTTTCATTCTTCCATGCCCTGTCTTGCTCAGGTAATGAATGCTACAGCCCTAGGGATGTTAACGGCCCACTACATCTGTTTTCACATAGTAAAGGGTTTGAAGACTAATTCATTTATCTCTCTACTAACTTTTCTTCTTGGTAACTGTTGGTTTCAAATATATTACCTGCCTCCTCTTCCCATATTTGCCTACATGATCTGCATTTTATGCCTTTTATGCCTACCTAGCCAGGAAAAAGTTCTTGCCATGCTTTGAAGTGATGCCCGTAGGCTATGGTCTTTCTGGTAATGCTAAATTCTCCCAAGGATTTCCAATTTAACAATTAACTGGATCTGAAAATGTTGACTAGTGAATGGTCCTGGGCAGCAGCTGTTCAGCAGAATTTCAAACTGTGGCAACTATCTACTTGTTAGGCCACTCCAGCAAAGCACGGCTGCCACCACCCGTCACTGAGTCCTCTCGTCTGGGCCTGTCTCTTGAAGCAGTCAGTCAAAATCAGCTGCAAGCAGCCATCATCAGTTTGGAAGAAGCTTTGGGAAGGTCTGCTTTTTAAAGTTTATTTTTAATGGGAAACTTTTGATTTCAGGGAAAAGGATAGGTAAGGTTTATATAAGTAATATAGCTGCTAGCATAGCTATAATATTGCCCTTTAGGCACTCATATCTGAAATTGATTTGAAGAGGAAAAGAACTAATAAAGTTGAAATGCTATCTTTTAATCATTCAAATTTATAATTTCATTATAGCTGGAGTTTCAAAATTTATATACTTGTTTTTACAATGGCTATAATAGTAATGGAAAATTCATATTTTATGATCTCCAGATATAAAATCCTTAGTTTTCAAAGAAATGTATGCTGAACATTCTAGAGTGTTTGAATAGAGATTGCCTTGGTAGATGAACTACAGGATCCAGGTACAGGAAGGTCAGCCCACGTACTTAATTTCCCTTAATATAATGAGCAGAATGTTCTCTTGGTATCATATGAAGTATTCCAACATGTCTAATCCATTTGTTGGTTTTTGTTTTCAGTTAGTTAGGGAATGGCATATTTGTGATGTGCAGACTACTAAAAAGGACACATTATTCCTATCCTATTTTAGCAGTTTAGCAAAGTTTTAAAAGAAATTTGTATTCTTAAAAAAAAAAAAAAAACACCAAAATTATTAAGTCTACTTTTCTGGTAGCCATGTTTGATTTGCTAGGTGAAATAGGAAATACATTTTGCATAAGTGGACCTTCCATTTGCAATAGGGATTTTTTTTTTTTTTTTTTTTTTTGGATACAGAGTCTCCCTCTGTCACCCAGGCCAGAGTGCAGTGGCATGATCTCAGCTCACTGAAGCCTCTACCTGCCGGGTTCAAGTGATTCTCCTGCCTCAGCCTTCGAGTAG
>NW_022321777.1:0-3603 GCF_002776525.5 Piliocolobus tephrosceles | reverse complement strand
CTACTCGAAGGCTGAGGCAGGAGA
Organism: Piliocolobus tephrosceles; assembly: GCF_002776525.5. Lineage (NCBI taxonomy): Eukaryota > Metazoa > Chordata > Mammalia > Primates > Cercopithecidae > Piliocolobus > Piliocolobus tephrosceles. Next base: position 3,579 of record NW_022321777.1, on the reverse strand, counting down.
ATCACTTGAACCCGGCAGGTAGAGGCTTCAGTGAGCTGAGATCATGCCACTGCACTCTGGCCTGGGTGACAGAGGGAGACTCTGTATCCAAAAAAAAAAAAAAAAAAAAAAATCCCTATTGCAAATGGAAGGTCCACTTATGCAAAATGTATTTCCTATTTCACCTAGCAAATCAAACATGGCTACCAGAAAAGTAGACTTAATAATTTTGGTGTTTTTTTTTTTTTTTTAAGAATACAAATTTCTTTTAAAACTTTGCTAAACTGCTAAAATAGGATAGGAATAATGTGTCCTTTTTAGTAGTCTGCACATCACAAATATGCCATTCCCTAACTAACTGAAAACAAAAACCAACAAATGGATTAGACATGTTGGAATACTTCATATGATACCAAGAGAACATTCTGCTCATTATATTAAGGGAAATTAAGTACGTGGGCTGACCTTCCTGTACCTGGATCCTGTAGTTCATCTACCAAGGCAATCTCTATTCAAACACTCTAGAATGTTCAGCATACATTTCTTTGAAAACTAAGGATTTTATATCTGGAGATCATAAAATATGAATTTTCCATTACTATTATAGCCATTGTAAAAACAAGTATATAAATTTTGAAACTCCAGCTATAATGAAATTATAAATTTGAATGATTAAAAGATAGCATTTCAACTTTATTAGTTCTTTTCCTCTTCAAATCAATTTCAGATATGAGTGCCTAAAGGGCAATATTATAGCTATGCTAGCAGCTATATTACTTATATAAACCTTACCTATCCTTTTCCCTGAAATCAAAAGTTTCCCATTAAAAATAAACTTTAAAAAGCAGACCTTCCCAAAGCTTCTTCCAAACTGATGATGGCTGCTTGCAGCTGATTTTGACTGACTGCTTCAAGAGACAGGCCCAGACGAGAGGACTCAGTGACGGGTGGTGGCAGCCGTGCTTTGCTGGAGTGGCCTAACAAGTAGATAGTTGCCACAGTTTGAAATTCTGCTGAACAGCTGCTGCCCAGGACCATTCACTAGTCAACATTTTCAGATCCAGTTAATTGTTAAATTGGAAATCCTTGGGAGAATTTAGCATTACCAGAAAGACCATAGCCTACGGGCATCACTTCAAAGCATGGCAAGAACTTTTTCCTGGCTAGGTAGGCATAAAAGGCATAAAATGCAGATCATGTAGGCAAATATGGGAAGAGGAGGCAGGTAATATATTTGAAACCAACAGTTACCAAGAAGAAAAGTTAGTAGAGAGATAAATGAATTAGTCTTCAAACCCTTTACTATGTGAAAACAGATGTAGTGGGCCGTTAACATCCCTAGGGCTGTAGCATTCATTACCTGAGCAAGACAGGGCATGGAAGAATGAAACAAGCACATGACACTTGAGATATTATCAACAAAAATTTCCAGAGTTAGTTATCCTCAAATTTCTATCATGCATTCATTTAAGCTTTAGGGAAAGTAATTCACTTACCAATTGCTGTTAAAATAAATAAAAGTGTGGCAACAGCTGACGTTCCATAAAACATGGTGCTGATATTATAAGCCAGGAGATTTGTGTCATTCTGTGTGTTGGGTACTAAAACTGGTGGTAGCAAAAAGCCAACTGCAGTTCCAAGCTGAAAAACACATAGTCCTGTTAACAGCTATTATCATTAGAGAAAAAAGTAAATGCTGGCAATTAACAGAACATAAAGAGGACAGCAGGTGTTTATAAAGGTGCTTTGAAAATTAAACTATTATGTTCTTTTTTTTTTTTTTTTTGAGACAAAGGCTCACTCTGTCACCCAGGCTGGAGTGCAGTGATGCAATCTCGGCTCACTGCAACCTGTCCCTCCCAGGTTCAAGCGATTCTCCTGCCTCAGCCTCCTGGGTAGCTGGGATTACAGGCGCACACCACCACGCCCAGCTAATTTTTGTATTTTTAGGCTGGTGTAGAACTCCTGACCTCATGATCTGCCTGCCTTGGCCTCCCAAAGTGCTGGGAGCCACTGCACCCAGCCTAAACTACTATGTTCCAATGTCTTTTTACTATTGTATTGTTAAAGGGAAATTGCTGACCAATAGCTTTCCTATTCAAAAAACATTTACTGAGTTCCTACCATCTGAGTGATGCTGCTCTCAAGCTGTGTAATATACAGTCCTTGCCCTGTAGATGCTTACAAAAGGGGAATAAGAATACGCAAAATAAGGCTGACAAAAGATGACCTACAGAATGAGAAAGTATTTGTAAATTATATATCTGATCAGGGTATAGCTTCCAGAATCTATAAATAACTATTACAACTCAACAACAAAAAAGTAATATCCCAATTTAAAAATTGGCAAAAAACTTGAAGAGACGTTTCTCCAAAGAAGATATACAAATGGTCAATAAGCATTTGAAAACATGCCCAAATCAAAACTGTAATAAGATACTACTCCTCACCAGGTAGCATGGCTACTATAATAATAATAATAGCAATAGAAAAGTGTTGGCAAGAATGTGGACAAATTGGAACCCTTGAATACTGCTGGTGAGACTACAAAATGGTGCAGCCACTGCAGACAACAGTTTGGCAGTTCCTTAATAAGTTTAACATAGAATTACCATATGACCTAGCAATTCTACCCCTAGGTATGTGTCCCAAAAACTGAAAACAGAAATTCAAACAAATAATTCTATGTGAATGTTCACAGCAGCCCTATTCACATTACCACAAGAACCAAAAGGTGAAAATAACACAAACATTTATCAACAGATAAGTGGGTAAACAAAATGTTGTATATTCATACAATGAAATTATTCAGCTATTAAAAAGGAATGAAGTACTGATACAGTGCTACAACATGGATGAACTCTGCAAATAAGGTAAGTGACAGAAGCCAGACACAAAAGGTCACCTACTGTATGATTCCATTTATATGAAATATCCAGAACAAAACAGGTCAATCCACAGAAAGAGAAGGGAGATTAGTACTTGCCATAGGCTAGGGGAGGGGGCAATGGTGGGGAAGCGACTGTTCAGTAGGTATCGGGTCTTCTTTGGGGGTGGATAAAAATGTTTTGAAACTAGATAGAAGTAACAGTTGCACAACACTGTAAATGCACTAAATGCCACTGAATTGTACACATTAAAATGGTTAGTTTCATGTCATGTAAATTTTACCTCAACAAAAAATATGGCTAAATATCATAATCACAATAAGAATTAAAATCAAATTATTAGGAAGTTCAATGAAGGAAGGTTTTTAGGAGGAAGATTTTTAGGAGGAAGGGCGTGAAGAGGAAGGGCCCAAGAAAGGAGTCTGAGGCACAGAGAGTCACAATTATCATATATTTCATTTGCTGCCTTACAAAAAGCTGGATAGAGAGAATACAACTGGTAATTACAAGACGGTGTGAAAATTAAACTATTATGTTCTTTTTTTTTTTTTTTTGAGACAAAGGCTCACTCTGTCACCCAGGCTGGAGTGCAGTGAAAATCCCTTTTGTGAAAATCCCTCTGTCACCCAGGCTGTGAGTGCAGTGAAAATCCCCTTGCTGGCCGGGCACAGTGGCTCATGCCTATAATCCCAGCACTTTGGGAGGCTGAGGC
>NW_022321776.1:0-2648 GCF_002776525.5 Piliocolobus tephrosceles | reverse complement strand
TGGCCCTGTGTAAGCTGCTTTTCCATTGCTGGAACCATCAGTAAATACTGTCAGAGCATTTTCTAAAGGTTCATGTCTGGTAATTTTAGGTAAAATCCAAGTAGTCAATTTTAAAAACTGGAAGATTTTTGTTTTTGGGTAATGATTATCAATAATTCCCACAAAATCAGCAAGGCCAATTTGCCATGCACCAGAATTGATAAAGGCTTGTTTAACTTGTTCCTTGGTTAAAGGAACAACTATTTTGTCTGGGTCATTACCACACAATTTTATTATTCGTAATCTTGTCTGACCAATTAATGTAGCTATTTGATCCAAGTACAATGTAAAAGTTTTAATTGTACTGTGTGGAAGGAATGACCACTCCACAAGATCAGTATTTTGAACAATGATGCCTGTTGGAGAATGTGCAGTGGCAAAAATCAAAAGTTGGAGTGGGGCTAAAGAATCTATTCTACTTATTTGCGCTGACTGAATTTTTTCTTCCACTAATTTAATTTCTTTTGTTGCCTCTGGGGTCAATGTTCTTCTACTATTTAAGTCTGGATCTCCTCTTAGGATAGAGAACAAATTTGACATGGCATAAGTAGGAATGCCTAGAGTTGGCCGAATCCAATTAATATCGCCTAACAATTTTTGAAAGTCATTTAATGTTTTTAATGTATCTTTTCTTATTTCTATTTTTTTGTGGCTTAATTTTTCTATTTTCTATTTGCATCCCTAAATAATGAAAAGGATCAGAGGTTTGGATCTTATCAAATGCTATTGTTAGTCCTGCGTTGGCAACCTCTGCTTGCAGAAATGTGTAACAGTCAATTAATCTTTCTCTTGTTTCTGCAGCACATAAAATGTCATCAATATAGTGAATGATATAACAATCTGAAAATTTGTCTCTAACTGGTTGAAGGACTTGACCTACGAAAGTTTGACAAATAGTTGGACTATTAAGCATTCCCTGAGGTAAAACTTTCCACTGAAACCTGGTGGCTGGCTCTTTATTATTTATAGCTGGTATAGTAAAGGCAAATTTTTTACAATCTTGCTCTACCAGAGGAATGGTAAAAAAGCAATCCTTAAGATCAATTATAATTAAAGGCCAGTCTTTTGGGATCATGGCCGGAGAGGGCAATCCAGGTTGGAGAGGCCCCATGGGTTGAATTACAGCGTTTACAGCTCTTAAGTCCATTAACATACGCCATTTGCCTGATTTTTTCCGAATTACAAATACAGGAGGATTCCAGGGTGAGAATGAAGGCTCAATGTGTCCCTTTTCTAATTGTTCCTTTGCTAATAAGTGTAAAGCCTCCAGTTTTTGCTTTGGTAGCGGCCACTGGTTTACCCATACCGGTTTTTCTGTTTTCCAAGTTAATGGAATGGGTTGAGGAGGCTCTACAGTGGCCGCCCCTAAAAAGGATACCCTATTCCTTTTCTTTCTTGATTTTTCTCAGTCTCAATTGGGACTTTAATGCCATTTTCATTTTTTCCTAATCCCTTTCCTGGTATATATCCCATTCTGGTCATGATTTTTTGACTTGTGGGGCTGTATAATGGAGCAGGCATAATGATTTCTGCACCCCATTGTTGTAACAAATCTCGACCCCATAGATTAACAGGAATTGAAGTAATCATTGGCTGAACAGTACTTTCTTGATTATCTGGCCCTAAACAATGTAAAATCATTGTACTTTCGTACACTTCTGAAGCCGTGCCTACGCCGACAAGTCTCGTAACAGCCTTTTGTTTAGGCCAATTTTTTGGCCACTGATTTAAAGCAATGACAGAGATATCTGCTCCTGTGTCTACCAACCCTTCAAACTGTTTTCCTTGAATAATGGCCTTACACACAGGTCTGCTTTCAGAGACCAGACTTGCCCAATATGCAGCCTTTCCTGCCGGATCAGTGCTTCCAAACCCTCCTGTTCTTTTTATCTCACTGTTTCCAATTTTAATATAAGGTAGAAGTAATAATTGAGCGATCCTGTCTCCTGGACTGGCACTCCAAGGAATTGAGGAACTAATAACCAATTGAATTTCGCCTTCATAGTCTGAATCAACCACACCAGTATGAATTTGAACTCCTTTCAGATTTAAACTTGATCTTCCTAAGATTAGTCCTATAGTCCCCTCAGGCAATGGGCCGTATACTCCTGTGGGGATTTTTAGTGGAGGCTCCCCTGGAAGCAGAGAGACTGCTTGTGAAGTACATAGATCTACTGTTGCGCTGCCACTTGTGGCGGGGGATAATTGCTGTATTGTGATAACTGGCTTATTCTCTGAGACACTTGCGACAGTGGGGGTTGTTGTTCCTGAAAATCCTGAGGAACAAAGGATTGAATTTGGAATGCCCCAGTTTGTTGCGGGGCCTGAGGCTGGCCCCTCCTCTCGTTTCCCGACAGTGGTTGCCCATTTTTATCCTGTTTAGAACGACATTGAATACTCCAATGTTTTCCCCTTTTACATCTTGGACATAGGCCAGGTGGCCCTTTATCTGTTGTTGTAGTAACTTGAGTAGTTACATTTTGTTTATTTGAGACTAGGCAATTCTTTTTTAGATGACCAATTTGACCACAATTATAACATTTTCCCCCAAATGTTTTTACTTGTCCTCCTAAAGCAACTCCTGTGATTGCCTGAGCCATAAGCATAGC
>NW_022321775.1:0-2063 GCF_002776525.5 Piliocolobus tephrosceles | reverse complement strand
TGGGTGATGGAGTGAGACTCTGTCCCTAAACATATAAAAAGGTATTGCTTTATTTAGTCTTCAACTTTTTATATAAAAAGTAGTATTTTATTTTAATATTTTAAGATGCAATAAGGTAGAATGTATTGTATTGATGCAATGGCAATTTCCAGGCCTTAAGTAATTTTGGTTAATAAGTAATTTATGGGTCTTGCTGATCCTCAACACCCCGGGGAAGAGCTTTCTGTTTTGTTTTGTGTTTTTCATAGACGGATCCTGCTCCTCATGCTCCAGATGCTCTGAAGAAGAATCATGGGGCTGGAGCACACCATGGTCACAGAGGAGCTGGAAACAGAAACCAAGGAGGAGAAAATAAAACGAAAGAGAAGGAAACTCCGTAAGGGAGTCCGCTGAAAATCGTTTCAGAAGCTATTGGTGTGGATCACAAGGCCATCAGCACATGTGGCTGTTACCTGGTTGTTAGCTGCGGACAGTGTGGGCAGTGTGGGAGGAGAGACCCTCTCCAACACCAGTGCACAGACTCCGGGAGGCAGAGGACCCTGGGAGGCGGAAATGACCCAGCATCCCATTATCTGGACTAATAAGAGGGAGCGACTGCTATTTCTTTACCAATTATAGCCTGGTCTTGCTATAGCCTGCTCAACTTTGAGATAAAACAGATTAAGACCCCCCAGTCCGGGAATGAGCCCAGCTTCCCCACAGCACCCTGTCCACAGAGTCCCCACTTTCTTCAATCACCCCCAAACCACCTAACACAAGCCCAGTTTCCACCATCCTTCCTGACACCCTCTTGCTGTGACGCTTCACACTCCGCAGAGCGTGCGTTCTCCCGGGCTGCGACTTCTTCCACCCCAGGATGTCCTGTAGTCACTGGTGACATGGACACCCACCCTCCCCACAGGCATGCTGGATCGTGGCTGCAGCTTCAGTTCTTGTCCTTGGGAAGACAAGTTGCCAATCTGTACCTCTAGCACTAATCTCTCATTTGGATTAGAAGCCAAGTTTCAAATGTCTGCTGAATATTCCCGGATGCTATGCTGCTGGAAACTCAAATTCAATTTGCCCCAAATGAAACTCATCATCTTTCTACTTCCCTGCAGCTCCCATCCGCATAATGGCACGGATGAATGTTTAATCTTTCGGACTTTCAACAGGAAAGAGAACCTACAGAAAGTTAAAAGTTGGTAGGTAAGGTATTAGGCACTCTTTTGATTCTTGACTGGGTGTGAAATGGCACTTGAGTAATGTCAAAGAAAAAATTACTCTGACCCTTGTTAAAGACAGGAAGGAAGGCATTTTGTGAAAGGACTTCCCAGTGGGGTTTTGCAGTAGGGAGAGAGAGCTGGGGATCAACAACAGGTAAAATAAGGACAGGTGGAGATTTACAGCCACTGAGCAGGGTGGGGTCAGTGGATGGTACCTCACGGGGAGGGGGACTTTTGCTAGACCGTCTCAGCAGGATTCATGCTGCAGGCAGCCCAGAGTGGTAAGATATCCAGGACGAGTGATGAGAAATCTGATCAGCTATCAAGAGTCAGGAATTTTTGCTAAACGGACCCAGCAGGATTCTTAATGAAACTGGACCAAGCCGGTCAAGGACAGAGCCCAAGGTCAGGGCCTACTCCAGAAGAAAGTGTAGAAGCTGCCTTGGGTTTGGTCAAGAAGAGGATCTCTGTCCATATCTGTAGCTTTATTTACACTTGACTTTATTTTCTTAAGACTTCCAACAAGAATAACAAAACAGCCAATGTTAAAAGTTTAAAAATATAACATGGTAAAATGATGATGTTCCATATATGTGAAGATTGGATTTGGGGGGAAAAGTTGCCCAAAATAGCTATTTTCTTTCAATCTAGCTCTTTTTAAAATCCTGAGAAATCCTAGCTTTGTATAATTTATGCTGGTCTCTCCCCACTACTGGCATTACCCTTACACCAACATAAATGGAAGAAAGTTGCAATTTACTAAAACATGAGTCAAAATGCCAGCATGAAACTTTCCTGCCTACAGCCAGTGTCCTCTGCCTCCCAGGGTCCTCTGCCTCCCGGGTCCTCTGCCTCCCG
>NW_022321774.1:0-2068 GCF_002776525.5 Piliocolobus tephrosceles | reverse complement strand
CGGGAGGCAGAGGACCCGGGAGGCAGAGGACCCTGGGAGGCAGAGGACACTGGCTGTAGGCAGGAAAGTTTCATGCTGGCATTTTGACTCATGTTTTAGTAAATTGCAACTTTCTTCCATTTATGTTGGTGTAAGGGTAATGCCAGTAGTGGGGAGAGACCAGCATAAATTATACAAAGCTAGGATTTCTCAGGATTTTAAAAAGAGCTAGATTGAAAGAAAATAGCTATTTTGGGCAACTTTTCCCCCCAAATCCAATCTTCACATATATGGAACATCATCATTTTACCATGTTATATTTTTAAACTTTTAACATTGGCTGTTTTGTTATTCTTGTTGGAAGTCTTAAGAAAATAAAGTCAAGTGTAAATAAAGCTACAGATATGGACAGAGATCCTCTTCTTGACCAAACCCAAGGCAGCTTCTACACTTTCTTCTGGAGTAGGCCCTGACCTTGGGCTCTGTCCTTGACCGGCTTGGTCCAGTTTCATTAAGAATCCTGCTGGGTCCGTTTAGCAAAAATTCCTGACTCTTGATAGCTGATCAGATTTCTCATCACTCGTCCTGGATATCTTACCACTCTGGGCTGCCTGCAGCATGAATCCTGCTGAGACGGTCTAGCAAAAGTCCCCCTCCCCGTGAGGTACCATCCACTGACCCCACCCTGCTCAGTGGCTGTAAATCTCCACCTGTCCTTATTTTACCTGTTGTTGATCCCCAGCTCTCTCTCCCTACTGCAAAACCCCACTGGGAAGTCCTTTCACAAAATGCCTTCCTTCCTGTCTTTAACAAGGGTCAGAGTAATTTTTTCTTTGACATTACTCAAGTGCCATTTCACACCCAGTCAAGAATCAAAAGAGTGCCTAATACCTTACCTACCAACTTTTAACTTTCTGTAGGTTCTCTTTCCTGTTGAAAGTCCGAAAGATTAAACATTCATCCGTGCCATTATGCGGATGGGAGCTGCAGGGAAGTAGAAAGATGATGAGTTTCATTTGGGGCAAATTGAATTTGAGTTTCCAGCAGCATAGCATCCGGGAATATTCAGCAGACATTTGAAACTTGGCTTCTAATCCAAATGAGAGATTAGTGCTAGAGGTACAGATTGGCAACTTGTCTTCCCAAGGACAAGAACTGAAGCTGCAGCCACGATCCAGCATGCCTGTGGGGAGGGTGGGTGTCCATGTCACCAGTGACTACAGGACATCCTGGGGTGGAAGAAGTCGCAGCCCGGGAGAACGCACGCTCTGCGGAGTGTGAAGCGTCACAGCAAGAGGGTGTCAGGAAGGATGGTGGAAACTGGGCTTGTGTTAGGTGGTTTGGGGGTGATTGAAGAAAGTGGGGACTCTGTGGACAGGGTGCTGTGGGGAAGCTGGGCTCATTCCCGGACTGGGGGGTCTTAATCTGTTTTATCTCAAAGTTGAGCAGGCTATAGCAAGACCAGGCTATAATTGGTAAAGAAATAGCAGTCGCTCCCTCTTATTAGTCCAGATAATGGGATGCTGGGTCATTTCCGCCTCCCAGGGTCCTCTGCCTCCCGGAGTCTGTGCACTGGTGTTGGAGAGGGTCTCTCCTCCCACACTGCCCACACTGTCCGCAGCTAACAACCAGGTAACAGCCACATGTGCTGATGGCCTTGTGATCCACACCAATAGCTTCTGAAACGATTTTCAGCGGACTCCCTTACGGAGTTTCCTTCTCTTTCGTTTTATTTTCTCCTCCTTGGTTTCTGTTTCCAGCTCCTCTGTGACCATGGTGTGCTCCAGCCCCATGATTCTTCTTCAGAGCATCTGGAGCATGAGGAGCAGGATCCGTCTATGAAAAACACAAAACAAAACAGAAAGCTCTTCCCCGGGGTGTTGAGGATCAGCAAGACCCATAAATTACTTATTAACCAAAATTACTTAAGGCCTGGAAATTGCCATTGCATCAATACAATACATTCTACCTTATTGCATCTTAAAATATTAAAATAAAATACTACTTTTTATATAAAAAGTTGAAGACTAAATAAAGCAATACCTTTTTATATGTTTAGGGACAGAGTCTCACTCCATCACCCACGCTG
>NW_022321773.1:0-2068 GCF_002776525.5 Piliocolobus tephrosceles | reverse complement strand
CAGCGTGGGTGATGGAGTGAGACTCTGTCCCTAAACATATAAAAAGGTATTGCTTTATTTAGTCTTCAACTTTTTATATAAAAAGTAGTATTTTATTTTAATATTTTAAGATGCAATAAGGTAGAATGTATTGTATTGATGCAATGGCAATTTCCAGGCCTTAAGTAATTTTGGTTAATAAGTAATTTATGGGTCTTGCTGATCCTCAACACCCCGGGGAAGAGCTTTCTGTTTTGTTTTGTGTTTTTCATAGACGGATCCTGCTCCTCATGCTCCAGATGCTCTGAAGAAGAATCATGGGGCTGGAGCACACCATGGTCACAGAGGAGCTGGAAACAGAAACCAAGGAGGAGAAAATAAAACGAAAGAGAAGGAAACTCCGTAAGGGAGTCCGCTGAAAATCGTTTCAGAAGCTATTGGTGTGGATCACAAGGCCATCAGCACATGTGGCTGTTACCTGGTTGTTAGCTGCGGACAGTGTGGGCAGTGTGGGAGGAGAGACCCTCTCCAACACCAGTGCACAGACTCCGGGAGGCAGAGGACCCTGGGAGGCGGAAATGACCCAGCATCCCATTATCTGGACTAATAAGAGGGAGCGACTGCTATTTCTTTACCAATTATAGCCTGGTCTTGCTATAGCCTGCTCAACTTTGAGATAAAACAGATTAAGACCCCCCAGTCCGGGAATGAGCCCAGCTTCCCCACAGCACCCTGTCCACAGAGTCCCCACTTTCTTCAATCACCCCCAAACCACCTAACACAAGCCCAGTTTCCACCATCCTTCCTGACACCCTCTTGCTGTGACGCTTCACACTCCGCAGAGCGTGCGTTCTCCCGGGCTGCGACTTCTTCCACCCCAGGATGTCCTGTAGTCACTGGTGACATGGACACCCACCCTCCCCACAGGCATGCTGGATCGTGGCTGCAGCTTCAGTTCTTGTCCTTGGGAAGACAAGTTGCCAATCTGTACCTCTAGCACTAATCTCTCATTTGGATTAGAAGCCAAGTTTCAAATGTCTGCTGAATATTCCCGGATGCTATGCTGCTGGAAACTCAAATTCAATTTGCCCCAAATGAAACTCATCATCTTTCTACTTCCCTGCAGCTCCCATCCGCATAATGGCACGGATGAATGTTTAATCTTTCGGACTTTCAACAGGAAAGAGAACCTACAGAAAGTTAAAAGTTGGTAGGTAAGGTATTAGGCACTCTTTTGATTCTTGACTGGGTGTGAAATGGCACTTGAGTAATGTCAAAGAAAAAATTACTCTGACCCTTGTTAAAGACAGGAAGGAAGGCATTTTGTGAAAGGACTTCCCAGTGGGGTTTTGCAGTAGGGAGAGAGAGCTGGGGATCAACAACAGGTAAAATAAGGACAGGTGGAGATTTACAGCCACTGAGCAGGGTGGGGTCAGTGGATGGTACCTCACGGGGAGGGGGACTTTTGCTAGACCGTCTCAGCAGGATTCATGCTGCAGGCAGCCCAGAGTGGTAAGATATCCAGGACGAGTGATGAGAAATCTGATCAGCTATCAAGAGTCAGGAATTTTTGCTAAACGGACCCAGCAGGATTCTTAATGAAACTGGACCAAGCCGGTCAAGGACAGAGCCCAAGGTCAGGGCCTACTCCAGAAGAAAGTGTAGAAGCTGCCTTGGGTTTGGTCAAGAAGAGGATCTCTGTCCATATCTGTAGCTTTATTTACACTTGACTTTATTTTCTTAAGACTTCCAACAAGAATAACAAAACAGCCAATGTTAAAAGTTTAAAAATATAACATGGTAAAATGATGATGTTCCATATATGTGAAGATTGGATTTGGGGGGAAAAGTTGCCCAAAATAGCTATTTTCTTTCAATCTAGCTCTTTTTAAAATCCTGAGAAATCCTAGCTTTGTATAATTTATGCTGGTCTCTCCCCACTACTGGCATTACCCTTACACCAACATAAATGGAAGAAAGTTGCAATTTACTAAAACATGAGTCAAAATGCCAGCATGAAACTTTCCTGCCTACAGCCAGTGTCCTCTGCCTCCCAGGGTCCTCTGCCTCCCGGGTCCTCTGCCTCCCG
>NW_022321772.1:0-2063 GCF_002776525.5 Piliocolobus tephrosceles | reverse complement strand
CGGGAGGCAGAGGACCCGGGAGGCAGAGGACCCTGGGAGGCAGAGGACACTGGCTGTAGGCAGGAAAGTTTCATGCTGGCATTTTGACTCATGTTTTAGTAAATTGCAACTTTCTTCCATTTATGTTGGTGTAAGGGTAATGCCAGTAGTGGGGAGAGACCAGCATAAATTATACAAAGCTAGGATTTCTCAGGATTTTAAAAAGAGCTAGATTGAAAGAAAATAGCTATTTTGGGCAACTTTTCCCCCCAAATCCAATCTTCACATATATGGAACATCATCATTTTACCATGTTATATTTTTAAACTTTTAACATTGGCTGTTTTGTTATTCTTGTTGGAAGTCTTAAGAAAATAAAGTCAAGTGTAAATAAAGCTACAGATATGGACAGAGATCCTCTTCTTGACCAAACCCAAGGCAGCTTCTACACTTTCTTCTGGAGTAGGCCCTGACCTTGGGCTCTGTCCTTGACCGGCTTGGTCCAGTTTCATTAAGAATCCTGCTGGGTCCGTTTAGCAAAAATTCCTGACTCTTGATAGCTGATCAGATTTCTCATCACTCGTCCTGGATATCTTACCACTCTGGGCTGCCTGCAGCATGAATCCTGCTGAGACGGTCTAGCAAAAGTCCCCCTCCCCGTGAGGTACCATCCACTGACCCCACCCTGCTCAGTGGCTGTAAATCTCCACCTGTCCTTATTTTACCTGTTGTTGATCCCCAGCTCTCTCTCCCTACTGCAAAACCCCACTGGGAAGTCCTTTCACAAAATGCCTTCCTTCCTGTCTTTAACAAGGGTCAGAGTAATTTTTTCTTTGACATTACTCAAGTGCCATTTCACACCCAGTCAAGAATCAAAAGAGTGCCTAATACCTTACCTACCAACTTTTAACTTTCTGTAGGTTCTCTTTCCTGTTGAAAGTCCGAAAGATTAAACATTCATCCGTGCCATTATGCGGATGGGAGCTGCAGGGAAGTAGAAAGATGATGAGTTTCATTTGGGGCAAATTGAATTTGAGTTTCCAGCAGCATAGCATCCGGGAATATTCAGCAGACATTTGAAACTTGGCTTCTAATCCAAATGAGAGATTAGTGCTAGAGGTACAGATTGGCAACTTGTCTTCCCAAGGACAAGAACTGAAGCTGCAGCCACGATCCAGCATGCCTGTGGGGAGGGTGGGTGTCCATGTCACCAGTGACTACAGGACATCCTGGGGTGGAAGAAGTCGCAGCCCGGGAGAACGCACGCTCTGCGGAGTGTGAAGCGTCACAGCAAGAGGGTGTCAGGAAGGATGGTGGAAACTGGGCTTGTGTTAGGTGGTTTGGGGGTGATTGAAGAAAGTGGGGACTCTGTGGACAGGGTGCTGTGGGGAAGCTGGGCTCATTCCCGGACTGGGGGGTCTTAATCTGTTTTATCTCAAAGTTGAGCAGGCTATAGCAAGACCAGGCTATAATTGGTAAAGAAATAGCAGTCGCTCCCTCTTATTAGTCCAGATAATGGGATGCTGGGTCATTTCCGCCTCCCAGGGTCCTCTGCCTCCCGGAGTCTGTGCACTGGTGTTGGAGAGGGTCTCTCCTCCCACACTGCCCACACTGTCCGCAGCTAACAACCAGGTAACAGCCACATGTGCTGATGGCCTTGTGATCCACACCAATAGCTTCTGAAACGATTTTCAGCGGACTCCCTTACGGAGTTTCCTTCTCTTTCGTTTTATTTTCTCCTCCTTGGTTTCTGTTTCCAGCTCCTCTGTGACCATGGTGTGCTCCAGCCCCATGATTCTTCTTCAGAGCATCTGGAGCATGAGGAGCAGGATCCGTCTATGAAAAACACAAAACAAAACAGAAAGCTCTTCCCCGGGGTGTTGAGGATCAGCAAGACCCATAAATTACTTATTAACCAAAATTACTTAAGGCCTGGAAATTGCCATTGCATCAATACAATACATTCTACCTTATTGCATCTTAAAATATTAAAATAAAATACTACTTTTTATATAAAAAGTTGAAGACTAAATAAAGCAATACCTTTTTATATGTTTAGGGACAGAGTCTCACTCCATCACCCA